>NW_005842849.1:137417-145362 GCF_000455745.1 Alligator sinensis | reverse complement strand
CAACCTTCTCTTGCGGAGGCTGAAGAGGTCCAGGTGTCCCAGTCTCTCCTCATAGGGCTTGGCCTGCAAGCCCTTAACCATACGAGTGGCCCTTCTCTGGACCCTCTCCAGGTTATCCACATCCCTCTTGAAGTGCGGCGCCCAAAACTGCACACAGTACTCCAACTGCGGTCTGACCAGCGCCCAACAGAGGGGAAGTATCACCTCCTTGGTTCTGTTCGTCATGCATCTGCTGATGCACGATAAAGTGCCATTAGCTTTCCTGATGACTTCATCACACTGCCAACTCATGTTCATCTTGGAGTCCACTAGGACTCCAAGATCCCTTTCTGCTTCCCTGCCACCAAGCAGGTAATTTCCTAGGCAGTAGGTATGCTGGACATTTTTCCTCCCTAGGTGCAGCACTTTGCATTTCTCCTTGTTGAATTGCATTCTGCTGTTTTCCGCCCATATGTCCAACCTGTCCAGGTCTGCTTGTAGTTGTTCCCTGCCCTCCGGTGTGTCCACTTCTCCCCACAGTTTTGTGTCATCCATAAACTTGGACAGAGTACACTTCACTCCCTTGTCCAAGTCGCTGATGAAGACATTGAAGAGTATCGGTCCAAGGACCGAGCCCTGCGGGACTCCACTGCCCACACCCTTCCAGGTCAATACTGACCCATCCACCATGACTCTCTGGGTGCGACCCTCTAGTCAATTCGCCACCCACCGGACTGTGTAGTCATCCAAATCACAGCCTCTTAACTTGTTCACCAGTATGGTGTGGGATACCATATCGAAGGCCTTCCTGAAGTCTAAGTAAACGATGTCTACCCCAACTCCTGCATCCAGGCATTTTGTAACCTAGTCATAAAAAGAGACTAGATTAGTCAGGCCTGCTCTACCTGCTACAAACCCATGATGGTTTTCCCTCAGCATAATTTTTCCTGCCGGGCTTTTTTTGAAAAAAAACACAATTTTGTGTTTGAGGATTTGATTAGTCAGAAAGAAGAAGTAGAGGAGGAACAGTAGGGACCAAAGACAAATCCTTGTGAACCTCAACAGAAAGTTGCAGTTGAAGTAGGAAATACCTCTGAATGATGCACTGAAGGAGTAATGAGAGGTGTAGAAAGCAAATTAGGCAAAGACTTAATCAAGGGAACAGTAGGAAGGCAAAGTATCAAGATGATGTGTAGGATCCCTCTATTTAAAGCCAGTTGATAGGAAGAGGAAAATGCAGTACTAATCTTCCATTTGGCTGTGAACGGTCACCAGAGACTTTAGTGAGCACCCCTTCAGTGGAGGAGATGGAGACTGGACTGGACATTTCTAGAGATAGATTGAGCATTCTAGACATCAAGAGAAAGGGAAATGTAGAATGGGTATAAGTTAAAAGAGGATAGACATATTGGTAAAGAATGTCGTGGACTGAAAGAGGGTGGATAAAAGAAGCTGAATAGAGTTTGTTGGAATTATAGAGGAGTGAGTGTTAACCAATAATGGAAGGTGGAGTGAAAGTGGAGAGATGAGGGAAGGAAGAGGAGAGCAGAAATTTCATTGCAGATGTGTATGGAATATTGGAAAGGAGCCATAGATGAGTCACACCTAACATGACTGCAAACAAATCCAGCAATGGATGAATAAATTGGAGCTAATAAGCTTAACAGCACTGACCCAGGGAATAATCCATTATAGGAGGAAATACAAGCCAACTATTTCAGCAGATAGGTCTACAATGAATGAAGATGCAGCAAATGGGGGAGTTACTGGCTAAAGGGCTAAGGCTTAAGGGATAGAACTGCTTACAAATTTTTTGACTTCATTTTATTTTGTGGACAAATAAATGCTGCTTCGATGAAAAGGTTTGATAGGGTCTAGGAGTTTAGTCGGAACAATAGAAGAGGAAGCAAAAGCCCCTTCTTTTGCAATAGCCAGCATTGAGGGACCTCACTAGAAATATGGGAGGCCCAAAGGTTCCTGACCTAACTGATTCAGAATAGGGTCTTGAACTTCAGTGATTTTTCATGAAAAGCTTTAAAATGTGTTATTTTCACTCAGAAGAGAAACCAATCAAAATGATGTGCCCAAATTTCATATAATTTGTCAAGTGATGTGTGCTTTTGTTTTTGTGTGTATGAATAGTTTCATCTAGTTTAGTTGTCATTCTTATGAGAGACAGTATAAATATTGAAACCTCTTTAATCCACCCTGCCTCCTCACAAAGTGGAATTCTGTTTTCTGGCCAGACCTAGTCAGGGAATAAACCAATGAAAGAGCTAGCTGTTATCAGCTGCCTCAAAGGACATGGATACGGCTGAGAACTTGGAATAATTAGAGGAAGATAGCAGTGGGTGAGTGAGGGGAAGTCTGAATGTGGCTAAATAAGTAAATCCTGCTATGGAAGTTTCAAAGTTGCAACTTCATACTTCAGACAAATTTCAAGGAAAAGCTGTTACTAATGCAAGATTTGGCAACAGCAAACAGATTCCTTCTTTCTGTAATTTAGGTGCACATACAAAAATAAAAAAATGCAAAACAAGCCCTTTGTTGGTAAGAGAATAACAACTGCATCACATCAAGACACCTTAATAGAAAATATTTCCCTTGTTTTTCTGTTCCTTTGAGACTGATGACTGGGATTTGTCTTTTCACACTGGTATTTCAAGGCAGATGATTTGTCTCCTTGGGTGCTTTGAATACCACCTGTCTGTGGTGAAAAATCATTTTGAAAAAAAATGATTAGTATTCTGTAGTGCTTTCTTTTTAAAATAAGGAAGTTGAAAAGTTTAACTGACAAGGTATTTGATCATTACGTATTCATAGGCATTTTTCAGGCTTCACAACTGCCACAATCATGCGATGATAATTCAGGGCTGCTGAAGCAACTTATCATGTATTTAAAATGTTTTCCATTTTTCTTTTCTCTTTTTTCCCCCTCCTCTCATAATCTTAATGATCACAAATACAAGTAATCAGAACAAATGCTATCATTCTGTTAACTACTGAGGTGCAGTGATGCATACATAGCACTATGTTTTCTGTACATACTAGATAACAGGCATTTCAGAGCAATGGTTATCAGCAGTTATCTATTTTAATAATAATTATGGATTGTTCAAATAGATATTGATTGTATTTTGAACTGTTAAGTTATATGCAAAGCATGGATTTATAGCATATGCCAGTAGCTCATATGATGTGCCTAATGATGACATTCTTTAATGACTTGAAAATAGCCACCTGATTCAGACAGAGGACTTGCATCCTAAAAGATTTTTGTGAAATGTTTCAAAATTATTAGTCTCTATTCTAATTAAATATTGGACCTTTTTCAGGGGAGAAGTGGGGGGAATGGAATTGTTTTGAATTCCAAAAACTATATCCCCAAAATGAAATAACTGGGCTAGGCCATGCCCTGCCTGAAACCTTACCTTGCTAGTATACAACAATGTCTGTTTCCCAAAGTCAGTCATCAAGTGATTGAGTAACTGCTGGCAAGCATCTGCTCAGTGCATCTCCTTCAGAGTGGTACCCCACAAAGACGAAGCCTTCTTTCATGTTCCTGCTCTAGATCCTCACTAGATCTTTCTTCTGTACCCACCCTTGCCCCTATCTGTCCAGGCTCCATGACCAGGTTTGCCTTTTGCTAGCATCTTGCTGCTGCCTCTCAGCTTTCTGACTGGTAGTTCCTGACTTCAGTTTTTAATCTAGTTGTGCAAAGACCCCCATCCCTGCTGCAACTTTAATTCTGCTTTAACTGTTTCTATGGGCATCCATGCCCTAGTTGAAAAGATTCAGGAGGTAGGTCAAAAAAGTTTGAGCACAGTCAGTTCTGAAGTAATAGAAAGTTAGCAGTAAACACCATATTTTAATCTATGAATAGAAATGTATGCAACTGTCTGCACATTTGCACATTCACTTCTTACAGCTGCATTAGCCAATGAATATATGGCATCTGCTGTTTCATGTTCTGTTTAGATATAGTCTGTTACAGGGGACACGCATACACACACACATTTCGTGATCCCACGTGACAATTTTGCTTATGTTTTTTCTTATCTTGATGTGTTTTTCCTTACCTTTAAAACAAGTAGTTTAAGCCCAGATCCAAAAAGAACTTAGGTACCTAATGGGACTTCAGTGAAATTTAGGTTCCTAACTACATAACTTTTAGAACTGCGATCCTCAAAATTCCCCTTCCCTCATCTGCCACTTAACTCTAGAGATGCCTAACTCTTCAGGGACCTCCATTTTGACCATTAAAGCTTCCAAGGTGCTTGAAAGTTCTGCTTCTGAGCATATCCAAAGGCACCTCAGTCTTGACAGGGCTAAGCAGCTGAACACCTACCACATGCCTAAGCTCCTCTGCATTCATAAAAGAGGATTTTCTCTCCTATCTCATCTGATAACACATCTATCAGATCAGGCTGTGTCCAAAATTCAAAACTAGAGGACGAGCTATCCCTTTTCTACAATAGCTCAGTGGTTAGAGCACTTACACAAGATGTCAGAGACAGGATCAGTTCTGTCCTCTTCCTAAGTAAATGCAAAACCACGTCTCCCACCTCCCAGGTGAATGCCTCTGCAATCATGCTATTTCATAACAGCAGGGGATCTCCATCCTTTCTGGTGAAGCTGTTTCATTTCATATAAGAGAATTAATGATTTCTTGGTCCAGAAAGATGCAAGGAGCATAAAGAGTGTAGTGGTTTGGCATTCACAGGGAAGGCCAATGTTTAAAATGTATTTTACATTACATTTTCTTTGGAGAAAATGCATAAAAATGTATTTCAGTTATTTAAATAAAAAGAGCAAGAAAGGAAGACTCGGGGCTACTGTATAATGACAATAAAGTAGAGATTGAAGATAATCTAGGTGTGCCCCAAATACTAAATTAATAGGGACAGTCATGTTGACCACAGGGACAAAAGCAGGATGAATAATGAGAATTTAGATAAGGAAAAGAAAATTACCACAACTGTGGTGAAAGCAAAATTCAAATAGCTTAATGTACCCAAGTCTGGAGCACTGGATAATTTCTATACAAAGATTCTGAATTTGCAGCTGATGAAATTGCAATTCTGGGTTTTTAAATATTTCACATTAGGACAGAAATATTTGATTAGAGAAATTTTCTTCCGAGCATGCTTCCCATTAGTTGGTATCCCCATTTGGATTCTCATTTTTAGGGACCTACCGAATTCACAGCAGAAGTAGAGTGCACAGCGGCTCCTTTAATCTTGCATGTTCCCCCGCACACACCTCGCCTCTTGCGTCCTGGCAACTCCTCTGGTTCACCTAGTTCCTGGCCTTGCCTTTGGCTTGTTCCTGGTTTTTTATCTTGGATTTCCCTGCAGATCTGTTTTCTGGCTTCTGACCCCAGCTTGGCTCTGTTCTTGGACCTTGCCCTATGGATTGTCCTTTGGATTTGGTAATTAGGCCTCTGATCCCCAGATCCTGACCATGTCTTGGTATTTTGTTCCTGACTCCTGGCTCTGACCCCAACTACTACAATCCCTTTTCCCACTCCTGGCTCTGCCCACTAAGCTGGACACCCTGGTGGACTGTGATAGCCTGCTGTCTGCTTTCTGTAATTAATACCAAACTTCTGCGAAAACCTGAGAACAATGTGCACTAAGGGGTGTTGTGAATGTTTCTGGTGACTGTATAGGACTAGCACAAATAGGAATGGTCTTAATTATTGACCTCTGATGAGCTGCCACTGTAGTACAAATACATTAGATTTTAGACATAAGGCTTAAAATTAGACATGATGTTTTATTTTTGCAATATGCTTCTGTATTCAACATGGCTTGCTAACAGCTTCTGCATATAGGTTAAAGACAGCTTTACACACAGAGTTTCACAATCGCACCTGTTCAATGACCTAAAATTACACAAAGATAAGGGGTTACTAAAGGACATTGAGTTTACCACAGCTTCCCCAACACGCATGCACCTTCATCTATCCCATAATAAGTTGAGTCTAACTTCAAAGGCCCTGACATCCTGTGGAAACTTAGACGTAACGGTAAAATTGTGAAACTGCCAATAGTTGTAAGACACGCTACAGCTCTTTGTTTAGGTAAGCTATAAAAGACCCTCAGACAAAGACTGGGGGTCGACTCTGCTTTGGGTTACTTAACCCCTTTGTCGACCGATTGCGCAATCAATATACTTATAATGGACTCAGCCTGAGTGTGACTCCCTCCTTGAGGTATTTGGGAAAGGCCTCCAGGGGCACGAAACTAGCAATTTGTGCAACAATTTGGTATTATAATTATTTGACTATAGAATTGCCTTGAGGTTCTAACTGTGGTGTGTGCCCTAGACAAAGTGTGGCAGGAAAAAAGTATATTTATTCCTATTTTAAAGTTGGGACATTGAAGTACAGAGCAGCCTGATACTGCTTCCATTTCCATTAATAGAAGAAAAATTCCAGAGAGTCTGATCAACTTCTCCAGGGATACACAGGAAATCTGTGATAGAGCCAACATGTGAACCCAAGTCTCTGATGCTTAGTCCAGTACCACAATATTAAGACCATCCTTCTTCATCCATACTCATAGGTTTGACTGTGGTAGAATAATAGAATCATAGGACTGGAAGGGACCTCAAGGGTTATCTGTTCCAGTTCCCTGCAAAAATGCTATTCTTAACTGATCCCTGTCTAATACCTATTTAACCTTCTTTTGGAAACCTCCAACAAAGGAGAATCTACAATTTCTCTAGCCAGTTTATTTCACTGCCTTACCGTTCTAAAAGTAAGGACATTTTTTTTCTTGAAACCTAATCTAAATCTGCTTTGCTGCAGTTTAAAACCATAGCTTTGTCTCCTGCCTTTGCAGCAAAGGAGGGTTGTTCTGCATCTTCCTTATGGCAGCCTCCCAGATATTTGAAAGTTGATATTGTCTATCCCCTTAATCTCTTTTTCTCCAAGGTAAACATATCTAGTTCTCACAGCCTTTCCTTGTATAGCTTGCTTTCAACACTTTTATAATTTTTTTCATTCACCTCTGGACCTTAGTTTTCCCAGATCCTTCTTAAAATGTGTAGCCAAAATTGCTTGTAAAACTCTAGCTCAGGTTTAACTCACCAGTGTTGTATAGAATAGTACTATTTCACCTCTGAATATTCTTGTTGATGCAGCCCAAAAGTACAGAAGTTTTGTTTTGTAATGGTTTCACATTGCTGGCTCATGTTGAGTCTATGATCTACTAACCCACTACATTCTTCTCAGTAATATAGCACAGCCAGCTGTGTCCCTGTTAGCAGTAGGGTCTGTGGGATTAAGGCAGTGGTGTTTTCACCACTTTAAATGGTGCTTTCCTGAAATAGGCATTGAGGTATTAGAGCAGAAGAGGGCAGAGGAACCAGAAGCTGCAAGGCAGGGCAGAAGGATATTGAAGCACAGTGGGCATGTCTACACGAGACGCATTAGCCTAATAACACTGTGCAGTAGGCTATTAGCACTGTGTTTTCGCCATGACACTACTGCACAGTGTTATTAGGCTAATGCACAGTCAGCATCACTAAAAAACTGCGCCAGCACTACTACGCAGTAACTCTAGTTACTGTGCATTCAATTAATACTTCATTAAGGAAATAATAAACTAAATGCACAGTATCTAAGGCACATTAATGAATGTGTAGATGCACCCATTGTTAACTTGTACCAGCTATCACTGCACTGAAACATACCCCTCAGCTCTGTACAAGTTACTATCTGAACTAGAAGCAGTATTGCTACCTTAGTAGGAAACTGCAGGCAGGCTCATTAGCATTTCTCAGAGGCAAAGCTAATTAACCTGAGCACAGCATCCTACAGACATAGATTCATAGATGCTAGGGTCGGAAGGGACCGCAATAGATCCTCGAGTCCGACCCCCTGCATAGGCAGGAAAGAGTTCTGGGTCTAGATGACCCCAGCTAGATACTCATCTAACCTCCTCTTGAAGACCCCCAG
>NW_005842849.1:131222-134638 GCF_000455745.1 Alligator sinensis | reverse complement strand
ATTGTAGTACAAATACATTAGATTTTAGACATAAGGCTTAAAATTAGACATGATGCTTTATTTTTGCAATATGCTTCTGTATTCAACATGGCTTGCTAACAGCTTCTGCATATAGGTTAAAGACAGCTTTACACAGAGTTTCACAATCGCACCTGTTCAATGACCTAAAATTACACGAAGATAAGGGGTTACTAAAGGACATTGAGTTTACCACAGCTTCCCCAACATGCATGCACCTTCATCTATCCCATAATAAGTTGAGTCTAACTTCAAAGGCCCTGGCATCCTGTGGAAACTTAGACCTAACGGTAAAATTGTGAAACTGCCAATAGTTGTAAGACACGCTACAGCTCTTTGTTTAGGTAAGCTATAAAAGACCCTCAGACAAAGACTGGGGGTCGACTCTGCTTTGGGTTACTTAACCCCTTTGTCGACCGATTGCGCAATCAATAAACTTATAATGGACTCAGCCTGACTTCTAGGCTGTTATATTTAGTTTTCTCCCACACTTTGAACTCTCTTTTTTTTCCCCAGGGTATGGCCTGTACCTCCTCATTCCACCATTTTACCACATTTTTTCTCCAAATTCACAGCTTCTGTTAAGACATATTCATCACCTCTTTTGTGAATTTGCTAATGCATTCAGACATGTCTTCCAATACTCTGTATTACTCTGTATTTCCTAACCTTTTCTCGGTTACTTTTCACTTTCAAGGGGAGACAGCAATGGGTAGTATTAAGAGGGGAAGTATAAGAATGGAGGAATCCTCGTTCCCTACATGTTAGGCTTGCATAATAATTTAATTCTTGTCATTAGCAGAAACAGAAAGAAATGTTTTGATGAAATTTGCTAATGACAAAGTTTAGAAAGCATTATAATACAGAAGTTGTATAGAAAGTTGGAGAACTTGAGGCCTGGAATAATAGAAATGAGATGAAATTTCATAGTGAAAAAAATCATGCACTTGATGACTAATAATACAAGCATCTACTGTAAGCCAAGAAGCTTATCAATTGGAAAAAGATGAGCAAATAGACCCAAGTATACTAGCTGATCACAGAATTGCTATGAAAAACCACTATGATGCTGTGATGAAAAAGACAAATGTAATCCTAGGATATATCAGGTGAAATAGTTCCTGTAGAAATAGGAAAATATTAATGGCACTGTAGAACCTCATCTGAAATACTGTGTGCTGTTCTTATCACCCAGTCTTAAGAAAGATGAATTCAAATTAGAAAAGATACAGAAAAGGCTAATAGATCAGAGGACTGGAGAGCTAATCATATGAGAGAAGACTAAAAGTTCCTGGCTTGTTTATCCTAACAAAAGGGAGATTTTATGCTCACCATAAATATTCCCAACCAGCGGGGTGCCTTGAGACCCTTTCAAGGTGCTGTGGGGCACCATGCCATGTTAGTGCTGCTAGATTTGCAAACATAATTCACAGGATAAAATGAGAGATTTGAAACAAACCCACAGCTGTGTTCCTGCTACACTAGAGAGAAAAACTGCTATACTATTTTCTTGTAGTAAAAAAAGTGTGAAAATTAAGAGTTGGCATTTTCCAATGGGTGTCACAAGTTTATCCAGGGGTGCTGTTCATGAGTAAATTTAGGCTGAGGATTAAAAGGCTGTATCTATGTGTGAGATGCTGGGACAGCCATCAGAGTTACAGGAGAAAAAAATCTTAAAGTGGAGCTCAGTCAATTAATGAGGGGGATTATATGCCATGTTGCATGCAATAAAAGGTACTGAACTTGACTCAGGTTGTCCATTTCAGCCTCATGTTCATTTTAGAAAGATCTAAAACATTTACTACAGAGTTGTAGGTGGATTTGAGGAATCTGAAAACTTGTATTACAGTACCCAGCACCATGTTACCTAGGTCCATTTTTGGATCTGGGCCTTAGATTGGAAGTATATGGGTGCTCTTTTTTTCAGTGTGAGACTTAGAGCAAAACATTTCTCTTTGCTATTGAAAATTCCTTGGGTCACACAGAGATCAGATTTTCCTGCCACCTTTTGTTTGGCTAGATTTATTTGTCTTCTCCTTCCTAATGGGAATTTATGCTCAGATTACTTAGAAGGCTCAGACTTCTTGGGGATGGCTGCAGTATTTGATGACATTAATCCAGCTGTACTATTCTGGTCTCAGCAGTGTGGGCATAGATTGGCTGCCGGGATTTCAGCATGAGATGTACTGACATGTGTTACTTTTTTGTATTTGCAATCACCCGGTGAGGAGTAACAAAAGGATTTTCCAGTAACAAGTGTTTCCTGTGATTCAATTTGCAAAAGTAATTTAGGAAATGCAGTAGCCAGTTAATTGAGCTATCTTTGTTTGCTACAAGGGGCTGACAAACTAATTTTTATTAATAGGTTTTTCAAGCAATATGAAACTAATGAGTATATAATATGCTGATTCATTTGATATATCACATGAAGTCATCCTGATATTAGCAGGAAACATTTTTCACCTTTCATCATATATCATGAGATAGCTTGTCAAAAATGTGATGAATAAAAATTGTTGTGGAATTATAATGGTCCAGAGAGAGAGAGAAAACATTTTCTGTACCTGTGAAATGTGCCATAAAATGTTTTTAACATAGATAAGAATTGCCATGCTGATTAAGATCAGGGCTTTGTCTAGTCCTATCTTTTGTCTTTCATAATGACCACTGCCTGATGCTTCAGCGCAGAGGAAAAAGCAATCAGTCCCATATTGGACAAACAAGGAACAGAGGTGGGTGCCTCACTGATTTATACTGAATTTGATTGGATCATGCTCTGTACCATGAGGGCACATCCAGGCGAGTGCACACATGCCTGTTGTAGCATCTCAAAGCAATTTGAGACATGGTAAGAAGCACACTGGGAACAAAAAATGTTCCCCATGCTGCATATTTGCAGTGTGGGCTCTAAATTTGATATGTGGAAATCCAAGTATCAAAAAAAACAAAACAAAAAACCATGGAAAAAAACCCAGGCAGGGCATGTTCCTGTAGCATGTCCTGAGGCAACCGGAGGCTGAGTCCTCCAAAGACATGATCTGGCATCCAGCCAGAGCATATTTATTCCCCTGCTTCCCCAGCATGCTGGGCAAATAGGAGTGGGGCAAGGCTCCAGCTTGACTTAGATCATGGAGCTATCCTGGGTAAGTAGGGATGTGAGGGGCGGGCGGGGGGACTGTAGTGGTAGGGGGCTGTGGGTGTGTGGGAGGTCTGTGTGGGTGTGGGAGGATGCTTGGGAGAGGTGGGTCCCCTATCTGCCCCCGCACAGCACACTGCCCCCTCCCCCCTGCAGCAGCAGTGGCCATCAAGTGCTCAAGGCCTGCTGAGGGTAGACCCCCCACAGCATGGCATGGGCCCAGCCCCCTGAGACCCAGAGCTGCCTGTGATGCATGTCACAG
>NW_005842849.1:123574-131212 GCF_000455745.1 Alligator sinensis | reverse complement strand
GACCATGGGGGGGACTCCTGACGGCTCCGCAACAAAGTGCATGTCTGAGCACGTGTGCTGAAGCAAAAAGCCCTGGCTCAAATTTGCATTGCTTCTCTTTGAGCTGCTGCAAGCGCATGTGCCTGCATGTGTGGATACACCCACAAAGGGAGGGAAACGCTCTGTTGGGGATCTGAGCAGCCTATCTGCTTGTTTGCTGGAGAGGCAGGGGGTCTAGGAACCTAAGCTCATTACCCAGAAAGCAATCAGGGATCAAACATTAAGAAACATTCTCGGGGGGAGAGAGCTTTCCTAGAAATGGAAACCTGGAGGACTTGGGTGCCCAATTCTCTATAGAGTTGGAAGCTAGAAAGCCAGGACTGCTGAGAATAGGCTTCCATAGATTTTAGAACTTTTGATAAACTGGCATTTTATGACTGAAAAACCTTCTATCAGAAAATTTGTGACTAGCACTATGCTTGATCTTTGTGCATTGATAGCAGTAGGAAAATGTATGCACAGAAACAGGTTTTATTGAAGGAATTAATTTTCTTAAAGCACTCTTGAATCTTTTCTATATGGTTCTAATTATTGGAAGAAATAGCATGTGCATTTCTTTTACTATGAGGAAGTATACAAACTATTCCAATGAGCCAGGCACATTTTGTTATTAACATCACTGCAACAACATTTTTCAGGGCACAACTCTGATGTTGTGAATATCTGTGGTATAATGAGAAATGTTATAGATGCTCCCAAGTTGAGAAGACAGAAAGATAAAAGCAAAACAGCATCTAGAACATGGGCCAAGAGGCTAAATTAAGGTTCTAGTTGTTGCTTTGTTTTCTAATTGCTTTACAATTTTGAGATTAATTGTGGTCATATGGGGGGGGACCCTAATTTACAAAATATTGTAGCTATAAAGAAAAATAAATGTTTATTTTAACCTTGGGATTAATTCTGCAAATGCTTACACAGTCTCATATAAATAGTACCAGTGATCTCAATGGGACAATTCACCAGAACTAACATACCTCCATAAGCATATGTTGGATGAAGTACCTTGTGTGTATTTCAGAATAGAAAATCCCCACATGACTCTAATTGGCAGTAATTTCTACTTTCTGTTCTTTAGAATAGAAGAAAGAGAGAGAGAGAGCACGCAAGTTAAACTGAATGAATGAATAAATAAATATGGAACATCTCATTGACTCTAATTAGGGATTTTTTTTTCTCAGCTGAAAGAAAAGAAACCATATAAGTTCCACTGTATGGAAGGGCAAACAATGTTGTCTGTAGTGATTTATTCTACTGCAACCTATAGGTTTGGAGGGGTTAGGAATTGGGTAGACATTAATGCTTTCCTACCTACCATCACTCTCTCCTGATCATGCTGTGGCAGTAAAGCTCTTACTGTTTGAATATATTCCTATTGCTTTCCAGAGCCCCATGATGAAATCTGCAATCTCCCTCATGCTTAAATGTTTAGGTGGGTATCGGGACATATGATTTGCCATGAAATGCACAAACATTATTATGCTAATGCACCATATGGAACTTTCAAGTTTGCCAGTCACAAGAGATCTGAGAGAGGAGCTTAAATTCTTATTCCGTGGGAATTCTTACAGGGGGTGGAAAATAGATGCAGGATTAAATTAGTAAAGTCAAGACTGGAGTAATCCAATGCTCTGTGTAATGTATGCCCATGTATGGGTATAGTCAAGAAACATATGTAGAAATCAGAATTGCTACTATTTTTCATTGCCTTGTCAACTTTAAACCAACTGAAATAGCTTGAAAACTGATGCAGGTGGCTAAGTAGGCCTACACCGCTTGAAATGTATAGGCAGTCCTTGACTTACAACGTTTTGAGTTGCAAGGTTTCTCACTTAACGTTTATAACTTGACACCCTGTTTCAATTTTATTATGTCAGTTTTGACTTTACAATGCTTGATCCAGTGCAGTGCCACATCAGCAAACAAGTTCGCTGCATTGCTCATCTCCCTGGAGAACATCTGTCCAAACTTCCTTGGACACTGTCTTTAAGAAAGCAGGCAAGACTCCAGAAAAACCTGCAGCCAAGATTCCTGAGAAGACTCCAGCCAAGAACCCTTCAAAAAGTCCAACCAAGAGCCTTTCAAAAAGTCCAGCAAAGTCACCTCAAAGAAGTCCTTCCAAATCAATATGATTGCTATTTACAATATAAATACATTAATGTAGCTATATTACTCATCTATAATTGATCGAGTACAAAATTCTGGGGTATTTTTGGTGAAAATAGGGTATTGGGCCTTGGTTCAGGAACCAATCCCCCATTTACAACATTGTTTCTTATGAGAAATTTGGTTCCGAGTTGCAACGTTTCGACTTAAGATGCGGTTTTCAGGAACCAATTGTGTCGTAAGCCTGAGGACTGCCTATATATTGGACATCCACCTCTATGAGGCAGAAGAAATTGCTTTGTTTACTGTATTAAAAAAAACAAACTATAAAATTAGGAGTTACTGTAGAGATGCCTTATATTTAAGGTAGCTTCTAGAAGGTTAAACACCTAGTTACAGTTATTTTCAACATGTATAACTCAGTGATATTCTGTACAGTCCTCCATAAGATCAGTACATCATCAGTATGCACAATATAGTTAAAAGAAAAGGAATATTTGAGTTCAAAGTACTGCCAGTAATGTATATTATATGTTAATATCCTAGTACAGTGGTGCTCAAAACTTTTTGCCTGGTGGGCTGGATGGGTCAGATGGTGGTTTCAGTCCAGCATCTGGGACCAGTGGGGTGGCCACCATCTGGATATGGGGGTGGGAGGGAAGCCTGGCCCCACAGTGGGAAAAGAGGGCTTGCCAGGACATGACCCAGCTGTATGTGGGGGAAAGGGGCATGGTCCAGGTGCAACCCAGCCTGGCAGGGGAAAAGTGAGTGGAGCCCAGGCTCATGGGGTGATATAGGGGTATAACCAACCCCCCTGGGGAAAAGGGGGTATGGCCCTAGATACAAAAATAGAGCTTAGTCATAGGGGGAAATTTCCTCAATTGAAAAGTAGTTAAAGTGTTCTGACAAGCTGCGTCTCTATGGCTGATGATGGATTTGGATGTGTCAGTTGAAAGGAAGATAATACAAGTTTACAGATGGCTAACAGCTAGAGAGTATAAAATAAAGATCAGCAATAACAGGAAGAGTGAAAGTCTGATTAATAAAGTCCACTAAGAGCATCCACCTACTATACCTCTTCTGGTCTTTACACAATATTTTACATCTCAAAGCATTGCCTCCAACAAAATTAAATCAACATTGGAAATTGGGAAAACAAATCATTGTGGATTTGGCCTGTTCCCTTGTACTACATACCTTTTAATCATTCTTCCTTACTCATGACTGACAATGGGTACACACAGATGTTACACTTAGATCAACCTAACCAGCATTGATCTAAGTGCCCATCTGTGCAGACATTCAGGGAGGTTACATTTAAAATAAATGGCTGCCCAATCTAATTTAGTTCACCCATGTGCAGACCTTACAATTAGAATGATCTAACTTGTGATACATCAATCTGAGTGACAATCTGTACATAAATTCAGGAAGATTAGATCAGGCAAAAAAATGGCTGGCCTGATTTAACTTAGTTCACCTAGGAGGTGCACTAAGTTAGACTGAGCATAAGTTACCCTGGTCTACTGGCATGTTTGGAGCACCGTCCTGAGGCTGGGAAAGCCCGGTCACTCACCCTAGCCCTGGGGTTGTGCTTTTTCTACACCTCCCATCCCAACTGGGTTAATTTTAGTCCTCCCTAAGCCCCACATAAACACACCAACCCCCCTGATCCTGCCAACCCCACCGGACCCCACTAGCGCCCCCATCTCCCTCTTAGATTACTTCCCTGGTATGGCTCCTGGCACTGGTGAATGTGTGCATCGGTTCCCAGAAACGTGTGTACGTGGCCCCCATGAGCTGGGAAAGCCCAGCTGTTTACACTTTCCCCAGCGTCAGGGCTTCACTTTTTCTAATCCCTCCACTCCAATTGTGCTATCTTTAGCCTTCTGACAACTCCCCCTTCCCAGGCCTATTGCCCCCACCATTATCCTGCCAATTGTGGGCCTTCCTCCCACCCTGACTTACTTAGATTACTTTCCAAGTGCAGCTCCTGGCACTGGTGGACATGTGCACAAGTAGTGACCCAATCTATGATCATGCCACTTAAAGTAAGACTCATGATTATAGATTGGGTCCTGTGAACATGCACCTATGCCCAATAACTCTGTACTCTTAATTTCTTAACTTTTTTTGGGGGGGGGGTTGTTCAGAAAAGGAAAAAGGCTGCTAGATATACCCTCTCAAAGATATATGTGTATTATATATGTACTACATGTGTATTAAATATTTCCAAAGGGATACATTCAGATGTCTCAGAATTTGATCTGTTTTTCCATAACGTAGTATGTGGGCTAGGAAAATATTTCTAGATGTACAAAGTGCAAAGGGCACTTCGGTATCAGTCATTCCTGTGGGAATGACTGATCTGTGTAGATTGTTCATTGATATCATAAGTGTGTGTAGTCCTTGCAAGTTTCTATTTTTAATTATAAAGCAAAGCAGCTGACACAGATTTTAGTGGAGAAGATACTGTGATTCGGTTTTTATATTTTATAATTGATTCCTTTTAAAAGAATGGGATTTTTGTTTGTTCATATTTTATTACTTTGCTTTTGGCAAAAATTTAAAAAACTTATGGTGATTATGAGGGCATGGAGGAAGACTCCAGAGAAGAAAACGGGGACTTGGGAACAAGAGGACTGAATTAGGACTGCAGGGAATTCTGGCATTTGCCTGCCTTATTAGTGCTTGACTTCGCAAACAGTAATTATTTTTAAGTGTTTTTGTATGCATTATACAAGAATTCTGTGGCTTCTTCTGCAGACAAGAGGTCTTGATATATGAAAACTGTTGATCTAGGACAGGATGCTGATGGGGCTGTAAAATGCTGGTCAAATAAAACTCCTCTATGATACACATATTTATGTATGTCTGATGTTGTTAGAACTAAGGAATTTACGTGCAGACATAGACATTTATGTCCTCTCTCCTTCCTCAGTTAATGGGGATTGGAAATCTCCAGCCCAGTGGGACAGTGTAGTTAAGCAAGAGAAGGACGGTGGCATCAAGGCTTTGATAGCAAGCTGATATGAATTATTCCTGTTGCCTGCCTCTTAATAGCAATCTTCCCAGAGGGTGAATAGGATTTTTTTTCTGTCTAGAAAATGTGTTCTTTAACAAAAAGTCTCTAATGGGAAGGTAGTAAAGGAAGAGGCTTAAAAGTATATTCTACCTGTGCTAGATGCAATTTAAGTTCTCCTCATACGTTTCTGGTTGTGCCACCCTTATAGTAGCTGCCCTGAAAAGAAGTTATTAACTTCTCTACTGACAACTAATAGAGATTTATCCCTGTTAGCTCAGTTGAGGGGAGGTTGTGTTTCTGGAGGTAAAGACTGCAAATTTGACATTGGTGCATGTGGCAAAAACGGATGTATTCTCTACTGAGAGGCATGTGATTACTGTGTGCATAGCATCCCTTTTCCTGATTTGGCAGCTTAACTGAAAAATTAAATAATATTTGACATTGCAAATTTGACATTGCTGCATGTGGCAAAACTGATTTATTTTCTCTCTGTATATAGCTAACTGTGGATCATTACTGAGAGGCATGTGATTGCTGTGTGAATAGTGTCCCTTTTTTCCTGATTTGTCAGCTTTAACTGAAAAATAAAATAAAATTTGACAGGGACTGAGCCAAAATGAAAACTTCTTGATTATTTTTCTTGCTGAAATGAAACCCCTCTCTCTATCCTTTCCCCTCCTCCAAATCACATGCTTGGCACAATGTTGTGTTCAACATGAAAAGAAACGTTGCATTTTTAGGAAAATATCTGGAAGGTGCTGCCAGCGGCCGAAAAGTCCAGTCCCTGCATTGAAAGATTTGGGACTTTTAAGACACGTGTGTGGCGAATGTGATGGAGAAAAAGGGGTAGACTCATCCAAGTGCCACTAAATCAGTGGGGCTGAGTAAGGGGTAGACGGGGGATGAAGAAGCACTTAGGCTCACAGTATGGAGGGTGGTAGAAGTATCTTTTTTAATGAATAGCTTTGCAGTGAGAGTGCTCACTGGGAGACTCTGGTTCAACCCCCTGTTCTGCTTGGGGAAATTTGAATACACATCTCATGCTTTCAAGGCAGGTGTCCTAGTCACCAGAAGATGTAGGTTACAGTTGGAATGGGTTCTCTTTAAATATTCACTAGAGTGAAGAACTGGCATCTGGAGAATCAATTTCCCAGGTGAGTGTCCTAAAGCCAGGCCATATAAGTTGGTACATATGGCACCAGTCCAAAAGTTAGGAGCCAAACATTCAAATAATGTGTTCTATTTAATTTGTAGAATGGGAAAGTCAGCATTAAATGAGAAAGTGATAACAAACCACTCTGTTTCAAATTGTTTTGAAATGTTTCTATTGAAAAAATTAATTGGCATAAATGCATTCATGCAAAACATTTTGATTTTGACAAAACAGCATTTCCTAGTGAAACACTATTCTTTTGAAAAAAGCTTTAATCACTTTTATCTTAAAGGGCTTGGAAACGTAAGGAAAAAAAATCCATCCTCACAAAAATTTAGGAAAATGGAAGTTAAAGTAGGAGATTGGCACTTATTGTTTTTATGTATCACTATGGATTAGTGTCTAGCACACATTTGGGGGCTGTAAAAAGTGATTGATGACAATGATGATGATGACAATACATGTGCTAAATGAAAATTTGTCTGAGCTTCAGTAAATAAATCACTTTATACAACTTGACTTGAGATGGATTAAATCATTTTAGAATTAGATGGTCCAAGGCAAATTTGTTTGACATAGATGGATCCAAATTTATTGTTCAGTTTCTGCTTTCACTGAAGAGAGTCTTGATTCAGAATTTTATGTCTAAGTAAAATCCTTTGGATGCACAGTGTTACTTTTATCTCAAGAAAGCAATGAGGATTGCTGATTGGAAGGGGTTAGGAAGTGTTCCCTCTGACAGGGAGCTGTTCTTCATATTGAATAGACATTCGGAGAGGAAAAGAAAAGAAGTGGAGGGGGAACCTTTAATAGCTTGCAATACAGCTAGAATTCCCTTTTCTTTTGCTAGTTTATAGTTTGTAAACAGCTTCCAGAAACTCATTCTCTTTGGTCTAATTCCATTGCTTCTCTATCTAATAAAAATGTTTGCAGAAACAGCAGGGGTTGTAATATCTGTGTTCCTTGTTCTTCACTTGATTCAGCCTGTTATGGTTCCTGATAGCTGTAATTATAGCAGGGCTGTTTGTGTCTCTATAGTTAAAGATCCATTATTGTAGTTTCCATTGCACAGGCCTATTTTCTGAGGTTTATAACTTGACTATAAACCTTTTCCTCAAGCCTGAATCTTGGCCAGCATGGTTTTTATCTTGTAAATGAATAGAGGGTTTTTTATTTTATATTATGGATTATAATTATCTGATCATATGCTATTAGTATAATCCTCCCTGAAGTTTTATCTCTATCTATATAACTCATGGGGAGGGGAATACAGTCTATTCTTAGAGCTGAATCTCTGCTGTTCATGAAAGGTGTAGGG
>NW_005842849.1:115703-123528 GCF_000455745.1 Alligator sinensis | reverse complement strand
TTCTGCCTTTAGCCTGACTGACTACCCTCATCTCACTCCCATATATAGAGATAATGGGGAGATGATAGGAAACTCTAGAGCTTGCCTGTGTCAAGAGGAATCCTTGACTCTCCCTTGAGTGGTTTTGCAGCTGACAGCTTTGCATTGACTATGGAAGTGCAACACTAGTTCTCCAAGCAAATGGCTGAGATCTCCACCCTAGTTTTGGAGCAAGATTGTCTGCCTGAGAATCTCTGATGGAGGATCAGCTCATAATGCTGCAGAGGGGCTAGCTGAGCCACGAGGGTGCTTCATTATGGGGATAGCTGGCAGGCAGCCCCCGCACTGAAGCACCCTAATGCCCCAGCCAGCCTCATCAACATCTACATGTGCATTGCAGTGGAGTAAAAAACTCCACCATAGGATAGCAGTTCTATTTACAAGTACTAACCTATGGGGGGGTTTAATTAATTTACTCCGTCCTAATAGCACTGCAAGTGTAGAGGTTGAGACCTTTATTGTGGAGCTAATAATTAGGCAACTGCTGTAAACATCTCCTGTAGACGTGTCTTGTTTCCCTCTCAAATGTATTTCAACCTAGGAGAATTTGCCTTTCTCAACTTGTAACAGAGCTGATGAGTTGTTCAGCAGCGTAGTGACACTACAAGGTACCTGGGGAAACTGCTGTAGTGTATACAAGGGTAGCAGCAATTTCCTTCTGCTGCTGCTGCGATTGCAATTGCATGGCTGTGGCATGGCTGTGATTGCAATTGCATGGTTGTCCCCCCACCCCCCATCAGTGCTGGAGTTAGTTGTCCTTCTCTCCCCACCCTAGTTATGCCATTGATTATGTTAGTCTGAAGGCAGGGCAGGGGAGTACCTTAGAGATGAATGGTTTCCAGTACATGAGCTTTTGCTGGCAGCCACCTACTTTATCAGGTGCCAATCCATTCCTAGCAGTAGGTTGTTACCTATGACAGCTCCTTTCTCTCTGAACAGTTAATCTCTAAGAAGCTACCCTGTCCTATCTTCCTTCTGCCAGCTTGCAGCAAAAATAGAGTTGAACAGTGCCTTTTGCTGCACCTGGAAAGTCATAAGTTGCTGTCATAAGGGCTCAGTTGATACTTGCAGTTGTCATAAAAAAGACCAGCTATTTTGTTTTCTTAAATTTGATATTTTTGTGTTTGCTCACAACATTGTACATAGCACAGTAGCCAGTCTTCTTTTGTTAGCTTCAAGGCTAAACTTTATGGCCCCTCTCATGTCTTGTCTTGCAGGAAGCATGGCTTTGCTCAAGAATTCCTGCTTGGTCCTGTATTTTTCCACATCTACTGCCATTCTTTTTCTTTTTATGAGTACATCAAAAGCAACTGTCTTTTAAAATAACATTTCTGACACAGTAGGATGGTATTCTTAAAATGGTTTCTTAAAATGCAGTTTGATCTCTGGGAAGCTGTTTGACAATGCTCACATTCAAAGGGACCCATTGGACATTTTCATCTTTGATTCAGTACTGCTTCTACCCATGATTACCCACAGTGATCATGTTATCATTTTACTCTCACAAATCAAAAAAAAAAATTGTAACAGGCTGTGGTATGTCACTTCTTCCACTAGAACAGAATAGTGAATGAGGACAAAATATATGAACTATGTTAAAAAATGTAGGAATTCTTATTTTTAATGCTGTGAAAGGGTTAACACTAAGATTAATATGAAAAAGAATCTCATGCAGAACTGTACATCTCAAACACCATTAAAGAAAATGTACACATGCTACCATTACCACCACCATAGTTCTACAACAGCACATCCTTCAATTTGGAACTACAAATTTAGAATTAGCAACTCTCAAAAACAGAAATTAGTTTTAGTTAACTTATAAAAAAATTACTTTGGAATTCTTAAAATTTTCTCATTAAAGATAACTTTATTCTTCAATGTGCCCCAGCTTTTCAAAGTCTCCCTTTTGGGAGAACACTACATTAAAACAATGACAGAACAAACTTTGATATTTAATCATCTTCGGTACAGAATGCTAGGCTCTTATATAGCTCACCAAGGTAACATCTATCATTTCTTAAACTTGGCAGCAAACTAAGATCCCATTTATATTTATGTCAAACTTAAACACATGACAAAAATCATCTTGGACCAGCATAGAGTTTCGAATATATGCCAAGACTATTCTTGTAGCCCTGTTTGAATGTTAAATTGAGTTTTGTACCCCAAATAGTTGAATTTTCAGGGGTTATTCAGTGAAATATGAAATAGCCTATCTCTTACACTAGATGTAATATTACATCTAGTGAGCTGGGTAACAAGAGGATACTTTCCTGTACAGTACTGTGAAAGTATAGGATATTAACAGCTGGCATGCCTCCAGACTCTTATTTCTCTGTGTGGGCCATGATTCCCGGATAGTGCTTGGGAAACGGCCGCAGTTGTGTGTTGAGTGGGGCACTGGGTAGTGACACCAACCCAGACACACTCGGGGATGCCAGGTGTAAGAGAGAGGGAGAAAGAGCGCGATACTGAGACAAATGGTATGTGAGGAAAATTTATAAGTTTACTTACAAGCCAACCAGATGATTAACGAGTTGAAGTAACTTGATGAATACAGGAACTAATTACAAGGACTATTTACAGTAGCAGGTGGACACAGACGACGTGCTGCGGGTAGAAAAACGAACAAATGATGGGTAGCGGCGAGTGACAAGTAAGGTGTAGTCGTGATACAAGTATGATGCCTAGTTGGGCAACACACAGGGCGTTCTGGATTGCGTGTGGTCTAACTATAAGCTATAGCAGCCTATGCTAGAAATCTAGCTAGAAGCCTAGGGGTCTGTCCAGACGGCAAGACAGGTGATCAGGCTGTCTTTTTGATCTGATCCCAAGGACTGGAGTCTGGGAGCGTCTGGGGACCCTATGCCGAGGCGCGCAGTCCCCTTTATAGACTCCCTAGCCAATCAGGGTCCCCCCCTTGATGGAACACTCTGGAGGCCTCAGCATGCTGGTCTAGCCAGTCACGCTCTAGGGGTAACTCCTGACTGGTTAGGCTATAAGCGATCACGCACTGTCCGAATGATGGTGCATATTAAGGTCACATTCCTCCGCCACTGCGCAACCGAATGTCACTCACAGGTAGCCATGTCACTTAACGCCTCAAACAACAATCTGGTGGAGTCACATCACCTCCGGACACTCTGATGGATTAGAATTAGGAAACATCACTATGCATCCAGTAAATGTTAAGACAACATATTGTAAACCCATGAAATGCTTGATCAAGGTGAACAGTTGTTCATACATAGCAAAAAATCTACTGTTAAAAAAATATAAAGCAACGACAGTCAGCAATGTAGCTGTTTGTTGCCATTGACATTCTTGTGAAAAATAGTGTTTTTTAGAGCGCTAGCTCCTGGAGTCATGCATGAACCTCATTGTTCATTTCATACACTTTCCAAACCTCAGGGTAAGGAAGAAACAATAAAATGTCACCCCACTGTACCGTATAGGCTCCAAAACCAAAGGCAAATTAAAGGAGCCCAGAATGTATTATTATTTGTTAGTGATTGCATGATTTTTTTTGAGCCTGGCAGATGATTTTTGATGGTTGGGAATGACAGTATGTAGCCAACACTGCAGGGGTCCTGGAATTGGCCCCTTCAGATATGTCTACACTGCCTCCATGAAGAACCCTGGAGTGCTACCAAGAAGCATGCTCTCTCAACTTGTTGAAGTGTACCAAAGCTCTGAAAGTAGGCAGTATCTAGTTTAGCTTCATCTTAAGCATGTCTCCAGAACTACTCTTGGGCTCCCTGCATTGGGTGTGATTTTGGGCATGTGCTTAGGGGCACGTGTCACTGGCTTCACTGCATAACATGCACTGAGCGTGAATGAGTGAGGTTTGCCACAGAGGCAATGTAGACATGCATTGACATATACATTGAGTGACTCTCGCTAAAGTTACTTGGATTTTCTGCAAGGCTCTAAGGTTTTTCTGACTGTAAGTTCAAACTCTAAACTCTCCTTAGCTAGTAGAACAGCATTTAGCTTAACTTGTTATAAGACTATTAAGAATAAGTTATATTAGTTAAGTAAGCAAGCAACATATGAGCAACTTTTCCTTAATATAAATCCTGATTAAGCTTAGGAACTGTAATTTTTGTCCTATTGTAAAATTTCACACATCTCCACCCTCATGCTCTCTTTCATGTAGTAACTTGGTACTTCACAGCCTCTTTACAAAATAGTTACTGTACAAACAAAATGCATTCAGCTGTGTGACGCAGCTTGAGAACCCAGAAGGTAAACATGACTTTGCTTGCCCCTCTATCCCCTTGTCCACAGCTAAAATCAGCATTGGTGGTGCTGTGAATTCAAAATATATAGGGATCCAATTAGTAGTATATTCAGATTTGCTTATCAAATGGTTTGCCCATCCTAAGTGTAATAGGTAGACTTAGAAACAAAATGATAATTTTATGTATCCTCAGAAAATGTCTGATATCATCTTTTATCCAAAAGAAATATTCTATATACATCTGAAGATTAGAGCTAGTCCGTTAATATTTGTCAAATCGTTTACCTAATAAGTTTCATAGACTTGTTTCCAACAAATTATTTGGGTCCTACTTGCTCCACAATGGTCACAAACTGAATAGAACTTGTATTTTATGAAAGATGACATGTGAGGTAGAGGTTAACAGACTACTGAAATGTGGGTGCTCCTCCTAAGTTGTTAAAATAAGGAGAAGAAATAAAAAAAACAACACTAAATCTATACCTCACAAGGAACTGCAGCATCACTGTGAAGCAAATCTCTCTCAATTTTTAGCTGAAAAGCCAAACTTCCTGGGGCAGAGGAAACTATTTTCTCACTAGACATAAATCCTTTGTCTTCATAAACTTGGCAGATAAGCTGTATTTGCAGTTTTAGATAACTATCTCTGTGTAAGGAAAATAAAACAGGGAAATCAGAAGTGAACATTGTTGATGAGCATTTTTGGAAATCAAAAATGTATTCAGATCTTTCAGAAAAGCTTGTAATTCTGTCTTTGGCCTTCATCATTATAAATGCTACAGTCCATTCATCACCATGGAAGTATTATATTATATGAGTCATTTTGCCAGGTATTGAACATTTGACCCTTGTTTCCTCAGAGGCTCAGTGGAACCAACCTCTTTATTTCTACTTGGGTACATGAAGCAAAATCATTTCTTTCATTCTGATCTGAGATCAGGGATTTTACATTAGCTCTAGCTGGATTTTTCCAACATTTCCAAACAATGATTTGGGTTTTTTAAGTTAGAAAATGCAGTTTTGCCAAATGTGATACATTCCCACACAATGTTTTTGCTTTTGACAAATCTTCTGATGGACACAAGCAGGGCTTCAAAACTTGGTAGGCAGTTTCCTAGACCTGACTAATTTCCTGCCAGTTTGTGTCCCTGGCTCCATGGCAGCTGATCTGAGAGACTGCCGCAGAGTTTGGACCACAGGGCTTGCATAGTCTGCAGTTCTGGGCCAGCCCTGCAATGTGGACTGCCTAACGGTGAAAGCCAAGGGTTTCCAGACTCCCAGGCCAGCTGGCTATGCAGTCTGCCCAGCTTACTCAGTCCAGCAAGCCAGCTGTCTGGAGAGCTGGGCAGCAAGAGGAGCTGGCTATCTCAGAAGCCTCTGCACTAGGGGGGGCAATCAGGAACTAGTCTCCTTGGTCTGTGGCAAGCCGACTAGAAACCCTGTGTCAGTTCTACTGGAGCTCTTAAGGGCTCCAGTCTCCCTGCTAAGGAGTCAGGAGATTGGAAAGCCTGTGACAGGCTCCCAAACTTCCAGTCCAACTGGCCACCTGGTTGTCAGACTTCCCACAACCTGGGGAAAAGCTGCCCTCTGAATCTAGAAGGCATGGGATTCCTGCTTTTGAGCAGTCACATGGGAGAGCTGCCACAGCATTGGAAGGCCTGGCAGTATGAATCTCCATTGCTTAACATGGGGGAAAGCAATGTCCCTTTAACAATAATCTGGTAGATTTAATTCAGCTACTAGGTGATTCTGGGAAGCAGGTTTTGTTCCAAAAGTACTCTGTTTTAGTGGGTGTGTCTACACTACATCTCTGTACTGCAGTGTTTCTCACCTACTCCCATGCTGCATGCTTCAGGCCTAGATCTGAGGAAGCGAGGTTGCTCCTGAGATGCCCTCCACTCCATTTTGCTCTCAAGCTCCCTTTTTCCTGTGTGCTTGAGGTTGGTGGCCAAGGGTATCTGTAAAACAACACCTCAGTTTAGGACATATGGTGTGGATGCGGGTGAACAGCACCTATTTTTTACATGCAGTGCTGAGAGCTGCAGGGAGCCAGGGTAGACGAACCCATGGTAACATGTACATTCTATGGACATGCTGAAGTTGTAGCTTTTTCCCCCAAAATTTGGCAGTTATTGTGGAACACGCATATGATTTCTCTGCCAACACTGTCTTAGCTATTCACTTCTTCAAGGGCCCTGTCTTTGTTTATACGAGATTCCCTTCGCTTCAGTTGGTGTTTGCCCAAGCAGGAAATGCAGTATTGGGTCCTAGCACAACAAGCAGAGCATCTGTAGAAACAGGATGGCACTTTCAATAAACAGAAGAACAAAAATCCTCCAACTTCTATACAAATGTTTATGCCTCAGAGATTTAAAGCTGTGTCAGGGTGAGTGTGTGGGTCATCTAGTCTGACTGTCAGAGCTGGAGTCCGGGGCTAGTTACCAGTACTAAAATCCCAAACTCACAGTGCTACACTGGGACTAAAACGCAGATCAGAAGCCAGAGGCCAGTCCAAATGCAGTTTAAGGCAAGGGTCAAGTGAATGGGACCCAGGCAGGAACTAGTGCTGGAGACATGATAGGAACCAGGGATATGTTCTCTGAGTACTCCTCTAATCCCATTAAATGGCTGATCTGATTTCTGTAAATTGTGCACCAGTATCAACCAAGCCAATCAGGCCACAGGGGCACGAGGATGAGTCATTCTAATTGCAGGAAAGGGCAAGTCATTTTATTTTTGTCCTGTCACAATACAACATATACACTACCTTCTTACAACTATGTCTCTAATAAGTTTCTTTTGTGAGGAAATTCAATTGGTGGGGGGGTGGGAAGACCTTCCCAAATTTTTGGCACATTTGGTGGGGGGTGGGAGCCTACCCTTGGGTACTGCATTTCAAATTTAGCAACATTTGAAAATGATGCTGAACAGTAGTGTCAACACCTTTCTGTAATTGTAAGAAAAATGTTATTATAGGAAAATGAGAAACAGAAGAAGTATCCCAAGGGTTGCATTCTGGTCACATGCTGTAAGAATTAGTTTCAAAGGTGATTTGTAATGGGAAAAAATAACTAGCCTCTCGCCCTGTTTTATTTCTCTGCAATACATAAAGATTGAGAGAGATTTTTTCCCTTTCCCTTCCCCAATCTAAACTAGAGGCAAGACTGTTTTCTTTTTTCAATAAAATGTCAGTGCTTACCTGCTATTGGAGACACTATGATAAATGAAAAAATCTAGTAAAATGATGACACCCTGAGTCAAGGAAATGAAAGCTGAGCAATTTCAAAGGGATGGGATTTGTAGTGAGAATGTTTAAAATATTACTTTTTGTTTGCTTTGGAGCCTATTTAATTCCAACAGCTAACGAACTTCTTGGAGCAGGGATTTTTCTGCTAAATAATCTCTATCCTCCACCCTTCAATTAAGGTGTAAGAGCCCACAAAACATGTGTTGTGAGATTGTCAAAAGGCAAAATAGTTGAGACTAAACTTTATGTTCCTGGTATTTCTTAGGTTTAAAAAGCAAGCAAAGAAAGGGTTT
>NW_005842849.1:113080-115689 GCF_000455745.1 Alligator sinensis | reverse complement strand
AAACATAGCAAAAGAATGGTTGCAACAGGGAGCACCGGTGGCGGGAGGGGCAGGGGGCACTTTTCCCTTGCACTGAGCAGAAGTTTGTTCCCCATCGCCGTTGCTCAGCCCAGACAGGTGAGCCTGGGGTTGGGAGTGCTCGTGGCTGTCCTTGCCTGTACCACAAGCAGGCAGAGCTGGGAGTGAGTGGGTGCACAGCAGCCAGTGGCAGCTGGACAGGAGCACAGGGCCCATGCTGGTGCTTCAGAGCGAGCAGCAAGAGTGTGGGGTCCTGGACAGCAGGAGCTTTATGGAGCTGGGCCAGCTCCCCTCTCTCCCTGCTGGTGCAGCCCAGCCTGGCTGCACAGACCCCTGCCAGTCTGTGCTTCATGCTCCTGCTGCCCCACTCTGGGCCCCCCGCCAGTGCTAGTCCAAGAGCACCAGCATGGGCCCCACACTCCTGCACACCACTCACTTCCACTCCCTCCACCCCAGCTGCCACTTTCCCCACTTTTTTGCACACCCCCCCTTGCATTACCTGAATTTTCTGCTGGGAGGCATGAACAGCACCATGGTCCCAGGCCATTCACCATGGTCCCCTGCTAGGCAGGGCCTTCTGGCTGGTGGCAGGGCCTGATGGATGGGCCTTGCTATTGCAGGAGCCTGCTGTGGCTTCCCCTGGGTCTTACTGCCTCTGGATGCTGTCATCTTTGACAGGCAGCTGGGGGAAGATAAATATTTATTTTCTAAATTTTTAGGGGCCCCACAAGCTGGATAGAATGGCCTGGTGGGCCAGATATGGCCCATGGGCCGCATTTTGTCTACCCCTGGTCTAACTACAAACTCCCTGCCACTGCATTTACCAAGTCATTAGGGGTGTCCTTTTCTCTCAGCTCTCTTCCTGTGGTGCACTGTTGGTACTTCTGATTTAGTTTGCTCTTAAGTTTATGGGTTGCCTTGTAGCTCTGGTGCATAGGACAAGCCAGAGTACAGGGCCTTTCTGGACAGATGTTTATCCAGGGTTTGAATTACACTTTGATTGTTGGAGGGGTCTGCAAAAAAATTGGGCTGCCCATCACAATGTCCTAATAGAACTGGAGACCACACCAGGTTGATTTTCAAATCTTGCAGGGGGGCTCTTGTCTCTTATGGGGGGGGCTCAGCCCCTCTAAGCTTCCCCATAATTTAAGCCCTGTGTTTATCCCATGTTTGCCTGTGTTCACAAGGGATGAGACTCAACCAGGTGGTTTCTTCCAGTTCTTCCCCAGTTCTATATTCTTATGTCCTATGCACGTGTTCAGTTTTACATGTTAGAATAGTCCCAGAACTGGTACTGGAACTAATTTGAAAGTTTGGAGATATCCAAGTAGAGGGCAAATAGCATGGATTTAGGAAGGAACTAGTTAAGTTAGTGTCAGATTTTTCCAGTTGTGTAAAATTTATATAGTTGGAGTCAAGTTAAACCACATTGCTGGTATCTATCTGTCTTCCTGTGGTTCTGGGATATTAAGTAATGCTACTTAAACTTAATGTATTCATATTTTTACTGTACTTTGTAGAAAATCTTCAGTCACTTTTAGAGGTTCCTCTTTAGTTCTCTACAAGTGATTATTTGGCTGGCTGCTCATCTCAACCCACCCAGAGTTTTAAACCAAGAGAAATCATTCAACTTGGCAAATCTTTCATAAGGGAAATGCTTCTGTAATTGGGATTAATTCAAAATATATATTGCATGCACTTACTAATACTCCCACTTATTTGGGAGCATGATTCAGCATCACACTATGGTAGTAATATGAATATATTTAAACAGCATGCCATCAATCTGTAGAGGAAAGTGACATAAACCAATATAACTGTGTGTATAGTAGATAAAACTAACCATCCCTGGAGGTTTCTATTCTGGGGAAACAATTATGTACACTGAAAAACCCCATACCTCCACAAGGCCTCTGGAGAGAACTCACTGTTCATTTGGAGGACAGGCTCGGTGAAGGCTGCTGCCATCGAATTTAGCTTGTCACTGTATTGATTAAGGTGAGATTATATTTGCCCTTGATGTTGTGCCAATTTTTCATATCATGAAATGCCTTCAGTACAACATATCTCCTGTAAAAGACAGTGATTTTTTTTGGTTCGCATTCAGTTCACAGAATGGTCTCTGTTTTCCTTTTATTTGTAAAGAACAGTAACACAATTAGGAATAAGATTTTTTTTAAAAATATCTAACACAACTGAGGAGGCTTAGCAGGTAACAAGAAGCCTATAGATAAGGGAATAGCCCACCCTGCAATTTTCCTACATGGGTTGGGTGTTTGGACTAATTATTTTAGAGAATGCCAATTACTAATTAGCAGTTGAGCATACTTGGTGTTAATTTTCAGCTAGTATATATCAGTATAATTCTACTGAATATAATAATGCACCACTTTATATTAGCTGAGTAGCAATTTTCAGTATCAGTAGCAATTTTCTGTCTTTGCATTCACTGTCACTGCTAGAAATCCAGTCTAACGGAAGGGGAGTGAAAATTGAAGCTAAAGCATTTAGTGAGCAGGAAAAAAATGCTTTTAAACTCTGATGAGAATGTGTTTCTCACACTCAATCTCTGTCAAAAACCTGGTGATTTC
>NW_005842849.1:112391-113049 GCF_000455745.1 Alligator sinensis | reverse complement strand
TCAGCAGGATGATTAGCAGAGTTATGTGTAGAATACAGCTGTCCATCTCTGGCCTGCAGGTGTTTCGTTGGATATTCTATTGTTGAACAGCCAGTATCTACAATCTAGGTAATCATTCACAGTTGTATCACAGAAAGTGCTGTTCCTGGTGTTATAACAATCCCCATCCAACCATAACATGGTTGTGTGCTTTAAGAGCATCACTATTATCACTCTGCTCCTGATTCCTTTGTTGTGGATTTTAGTTAGCTCTCAGATGTCTTCTGTGCTACACAGTTAATTCTAGCCTAAGATATCATCTGCTACAAGTCCTTTAGCTGTTGACAGTACTACAACAGGTCTTGGTCTTTGGTACATTAACAGACTGGGAAAGAAACATGAAATAGTGAGAATCCAATTGGTGCTTTTTGTCACAACCCAAAGTTGTGATTTTTGTTTTTGTGTGTGCTTCGGCACTGCTAAATTATTTTCCCGCCAAATTGCAGCTTCTTTGCACGGTGGAGTTTTCTGCTGTAAAGGAGAACCCCGGTGCAAGGGAGAATTTCCCACCAATTTGTAGCTTTCTTTGCATGGTGCATTTCTTTTTGCATCTAAGAAATGCTCGGTGCAAAGAGTTCCCGCCATTTGTATTATAATTCGAGCCCCATTATTGGCTTGC
>NW_005842849.1:87292-109754 GCF_000455745.1 Alligator sinensis | reverse complement strand
TTTTGTGTGTGCTTTGGCACTGCTAAATTATTTTTCCCGCTAAATTGCAGCTTCTTTGCACGGTGGAGTTTTCTGCTGTAAAGGAGAACCCCAGTGCAAGGGAGAATTTCCCACCAATTTGTAGCTTTCTTTGCATGGTGCATTTCTTTTTGCATCTAAGAAATGCTCGGTGCAAAGAGTTCCCGTCATTTGTATTATAATTCGAGCCCCTGGTTTCCGCCCAAGTTGGAGAACTCCGAGGGGAACCCCCGAGTTGGAGGACTCCACGAACACCAGGAGGAGGAGACTTCACGCTGTGTGAAGATCTCTAAGCGCTGCGGAGCCTATTGGACCCAGCGCATTTAAAGCAGGCAACAGGGGTCTGATCAGCCTCTAGCCTCTCCCCGTCACCGAGCGCAATCCTTGACGTATCCCTCTTCCCTGTGCACAAAAGGACCCACGGAGCCTAGCAAACTTCGTGTGAGTGAACAAAAAGACCCACGGAGCCTAGCAAACTTCGTGGGAGAGAGAATAAACGGACCCACGGAGCTTCAACAACTTCAAGAAGGATTTAATCGGAGCTGTGCCTGGAAAACTGTCCAGCCTACACCGCAACCATCTTCGGTGCAAGTAAACAATCTTTAAATCAACCATTACGCGTCTGTAACTAATTCTAGTGTGTCGCCCATTCTCTCCGACCCCACGTGCCCGGGCTGCTGGCCACAGCCCGCGCAGAGCACAAAAAGGGCCCGGATTGCACCCGGCCCGCACACTTTTCAGTAGTATATTACTAAAATGATAATGTTGTGCCAATTTTATGTTACAGAAATGACACTATGTCATATGGCACAACATCTCAATGGCACAGAAGACAGAGAACCAATATCCGGAATAGTTGTGAAAGCTTTCCTTCAGAGGTAATGTAGTACACCCCACCAGAATTAGTAAAAGCACTCCCTTGACATGTGTTCCACTTGTCAGTGTATTGGCATTGTGCTTAAATAACTTTTACTTAGAAATCTATAAAGCAGCAGCACCAAAAGTTTGAGATGGTGGCTGCAAATTTCCAGATGCCCAAGGGCCAAACTGAATTTTCAAAAATACATTCATTTGACAAGACGTGATATGTAGGAATCATAGGTGAAATTGCATACATATAATAGCCTTCTCCACAAATGTCAGTGTGCTGCAGTGAAATAAAATAAAATAAAATAAAATAAAATAAAATAAAGAAGCAACAGAGAGAACAACACAAGTAGTATTCCACTATAATTGTCCTTCTCAGCAGCCTTCAACCAGGCACCTTGAATACAGGTGGAGCATTACTTTGGGTTCAAAATGTCAATACATTTAGGAAATCAACTTCTTCAGGTGGACCTGGCACATGCATTTCCTTAAATACATAAGATCTAGAGGGTATTAGAAAAGCTTCAGATTTTAGCAACTAGCAAAGTTGTTCAAAGGGATAGATGGTCTCTAAGGTATCTAAACTATGTATCATCTCCATATAATGGATTACCAAGAACTTGAAATGACCTCAGAAGCAGCTAAAAAGCCAATGCAGCATATGCTGGATTGGCATAATGTGCTGTTCAGCGTGGCACATATTGCTTGTCTTCCTGCCATCTGCATTTTAAATTAACTTGAAGTTTCCAGGTGAACTTCAGGGGTCAGTGCCAGTCCCACTTCTGATGTTCAAATGCATCTGGGGCAGAGAGGAAAGAGAAATCCTTAGGACTGGCATCACAGGTTTTGAGGCAAGGACAGGGAGCAGGTATAGGTGTGGTACTGCCACTTTCAGGCTCATATTCTTCCCTTAAACTGCCCACTTACATCCCCTGATTTTCTCACATTTCAGTATCTGACCCAGAGAACTGAGGTGATTTACTTCATATCAGACACCAAGTCAAGAATGCCACCTGACATAATGACTCCTATTGATTCATGGTATCTGCCCTGATTAGCTATAATACAAGTTTAGTTCCTCACATACATTTGCAAATAAAGATCATATCCTATCCACTGCACTTTTATATTTTACTATTGACCCATGACAATGACTCTTTACCATGGCATATTCCCTAACATGTTATATTTGAATTAGGATACTCAGCAGCACTGTTATGACTCACAACTTGATTTCACTGCAGTGACACAGGCATTATATATATTTGCTGAATTTGAAATCCCCCAGCCAATTGTTTTGGATAGACCAAATAATTCTATATGAGTATATTCTATTATTTGGAGAAGCAGTCATTGAAAGAGGAATTTCAAAACTCCTATCGGTTTGGCTTCTTCTTAAGCAGAGTATGAGAGGCTCTAGTATCCAGCAGAGAGATTCAGAGCCAGTGTGGTGATTCATTCTGGCAGCCAGAACATCTGGGTCCCACTCGCACCAACTTTGGATGATAAAAGAGAAAGGACCTGAGACAGGGAATTTTGAGGGGGAATTTCTGCCTTCAGTTTGTTTGCTGTTTTAGAGCTAAAAATAAATGAAAACCTTGGGGGTCAAGGGAGGAGTGATTTCTGACCCAATACTCCACTTCAGTCCTGTGACTAGAATGGGGTGGAAATGAATCAGGTGCACGAATGGCGAAATCTCAGTCAAGCTGCAATAAGAAAATAAAACTCAGAAGTTGAAATTGCAAGCTTTTATTGGTGCTGGCTCATCAAGGCACAGTCACCTTTGCTTGGTTTTAGGCTGTGCTGTGTAACAGAATCATAGAAAATGAGGGTTGGGAGGGATCTCAGAAGGTCATCTAGTCCAACCTCCTGCTCAAAGCAGGACCATCCCCAATTATAGCATCCCACCCAAGGCTTTGTCTACCCAGGTCTTTAAAATCTCTAGGGATAGAGATTCTACATTCACTCTGGATAGCCTGTTCCAGTACTCTACTACCCTCCTTGTGAGAGACTTTTTCCCAATATCTAACCTTAACACCCTCACTGCAATCTGAGACCATTGCTCCTTGTTCTGTCATCTGCCACCACTGAGAACAGTCTGGCTCCATCCTCTTTGGGACCACTGTGCTGTAATGAGGCAAAATCTGTGTCAAAATGCATCTAAACATTGCACAGTGTTTGAACAGCACTAGGCTTCCTTGTGCTTTTACATCCTACGGTCTTTTCTGTATTTGCTGATTTAAAGATACATGACTTTCTGTCACTAAGAACAATAAAATGAAATTGGTAACTGTGCTCACTGTGCCCCAATGTACGTACCCTAGAACTTTCTCATTCATTTTTTGAAGCCTCCAGATTTGGTGGAATCACTGCAGCCCGTTGTAAATGATGTATGAACTGAACAATTCCTGCTCCCCTCACGCACAGAGAGGGAATACAAATTGTACTTGGCAATCACTTGCTGTGTTGGGCTGTTAGCTGAAACAGGTACAGTTTCTCTGACACAGTGAAGAAAACCCCAAAAAGCCAAAATCTTGAGAAAAAAAACCTGGGAAGGGCTTGCATTTTATTGTTAGTCTCTTTTCCTTTCTCAAGAAACATTGAGGATCCTACCATTCAGAGCTAGAAAACACCTATTAGGTCATCACATCAGTCATTTTCCTCTGCAGCCAAAGCAAGCATGTTCACAAGAATAGTGTTCTTAAGCTGATTGTTCCTTCTTCCAGGTCCCTCAGGAGATGGTTCTACATTTCACGCAACTCGCTGTTCTGTTCCCTGATCCTCGGTCTTTAGTTTACTTCTTTTTATTTTCAATTTAATCCTATTACTTTTAGGCAGATCTAAAGCTCGGAATGGGCAGGCTTTGGCATCTCAGCAGTTTGGGGGAGGGGGAGAGGGTTGCTGTCTCATGCATTGGAATTTTGCCTTTATTTAAAAAAGAAAAAAGAAAAAGAAAAGAAAAAGATATTTGTAAGCACTCACAGTTGCTGCTGAACTGAACTGGAAGTGTGAGCAGTCACTGCATCTGTAGACAGACCACAGCCTTTATTATGGCTATAAAAAAAAATGAATTGGGTGTAAACTGATGTAACGATATTTTCCCAAGTCCAAAGACAGACTATAAAAACAAGATTCTCTGAGGTGTAAACTATTCCGTTTATTTCTAGGGATGACAGCTGTTAACTCTTTGGCCTGATTAACTGTTTTTCTGATGATCAAAGCATGCAAAAATATTCATATGACAAAGACTATCCAACTGAATGCCTATCCTTTTCATGCACCTTTTGTTTTGTTTTCTACTTTGACATGTAGCCATGTTAACATTTCATGAGGTCCCTCATGGGTCCAGAAATTGGATAGTAAGGGAGCAGTGGCAGCATTAACCCCATGGCTCCAAGAACCACAACAATTAATGCTACCACCACTTGTTTTGCTTCCAAATTTTAGACCCATGAGATGTTAAGTAATGCTATTTAAATTGGGGCACCACTGATTTATACCGTATACATTTTTAGGTCTTGTCTATGCATAAATGTTATGCTACACTATTGTGCAGCATAGTTGACAACAGATATTTTTTAATAAATTGCCAAATTTATTTTGAATTAAATATATTTTTTCTGTCACTGCCATATTTATTTTTATGCCTAATCCAAAAACACAGCAATAATATAATTCATAGGTAGTGCTGTCACTATTCTGGCATGCACTTCATGAGAATGCCCCAGAGGAATTTTTGATGACTTGGTCAGAATTTCTTTCAAATTTCTTACTGCCATTCAATCCCTCTGAATCCTCTCCATAGTATTCCATATTAATGGAATAATTAGTACCATTATACTAATGGTATAAACCATTAGACCGCCTTGCTCAATATGAGGTTATTTGCTTAGAAACATGAAAACTATAAAACTGACGATCCTAACTGATAAGAAATACAGATCAGTCATAGTTTATGGAAGTGAGAAACTATCCCTTTCCTAACTATTTCTATGCCTCCATCACATATGCTTATGGCTTAAAGATCCTGTGAATATTGTATGCTTCTCTGAAAAGCTAGCAGTGAGCCTAAATAAAAATGCCACATTGAATCATGTTATGTGATGCCATCTTACAGGTCCATCATGCTAGGACATGATATAGAACAGCTTGATGCAGTTCTGTAGCAGTTAAATACGGGCACTGAAATAATCTATCACTTTGCACAGGGTGGTAGCAATGCCATAGAAGTTACAACAGTAAAATTACTTTTTTCTCTCTCTCTCTCTTCTGCAACTGACTTTTCCACTTGGTTTCTATTTTCTTTGTAAGTGGTTCTTTCTTAGTGTGTTTACCAACTGCAAGCACTAACATTTTGTGGAAGCCTGCCAGAGATCAGAATCAACCAGATTCTAGACTAAGCGATTTTAGAAGTCACGAGGATGGATAGATAGTTCAGTAGAAACTCCATCTTACTATGGCTAGGTCCATGGCTTCTTTGGAATCCTTGAAAAGACCAAGTCTGTGGTATTGCACAGTAGAAATAATAATTTGGTGGGGAATAAAAGATGATGACCCCTAAAAAGATAGGGAAAATGTGACTGAGGGGGAAGAATGACATGTGGTTATAAAAGAAGGGAATTTAAACCAGAGAAGAGACATATAGTGTGATACTGAATACATAAAAACGAGAGAGAAAAAAGACAGAACTTGGACTACTAGAGGTAAAAGTAATTTTTCAGCTAAAAGGCAGCTTTGCGCTACTGTTGTCTCTGCCCACCTGATTTGATTTTTTAATTAATTTATTTTTTTGGTTCAGCAATTTTTCATGTGCTAGCAACCCACCTTTCAAACAGCTACTTTTAGGATACTGGGCTCTTCTACTCCACATTGTCTTCCCTTGGTCTCCTGAATGTGAGCTTTCTGCTGGAGCAGTAGACTGGCTTGAAATTAGAATAAATCAAAGTCTAAGGGCACATCCAGACGAGCGTGCATGTGCCTCTTGCCCCATCTCAAACCCCTTTGAGACGGGGCAAGAGGCACGTGTGGGAATGAAAAAATGTTCCCTGCACTGCAAGTTTGCAGTGCAGGGAGAAAATTAGACCCCTGGATATCCAGGGGTCAAACAAAAACCCGGCGGAAAAAAATGGGTCAGGCAACCTGACTGAGGCAACTGGAGGCTCAGTCTTCCAGAGACGCTCTGTCTCTGTGATTGGCCCTTTCCCTAGTCCTGCAGCACGCTGCCCAGCAGTGTGCTGGGCAGGCAGTTGTGCAAGCTGCAGGGACCTGAACCCGGCTTTTGCCAGGTAAGCAGGGGATTGTGGGGCTGGAGGAGTGGGGAGGGGACCTTCCCAACTCCCCATTCATTCCCCTAGCTCCTGGCTCACTCCCCCCCCACTCCCCATTTGTTCCCCCCAACCCCAGTTAGCTCCCCCTGCTCCCTGTTTGCTCCCCCAGCTCCCTGCTGGCTCTCCCAGGCCCCCCACACTCACCGGCAGTACCAGAGAATGAGCAGGAGGCTGGAGACAGCCCCAGAGACATTCCCCTGCTGTCTCCAGCCTCCCAAGGAATGAGCAGGGGGGTGGAGGCCAGCAGGAGGCTGGAGACAAGCTTCTGGAGATAAGCTGGAGACTTTCCCTGCTCTCTCCAGCCTCCTGCTCATTCTCCGCTACTGCCGGTGAGTGTGTGTGGGGCGGGGGGGGGCCTGGGAGAGCAAGCAGGAAGCTGGGGGAATGAATGGAGGATGGGAGGAATGAACAGGAGATGTCGGGGAATGAACATGGGGCAGGGGGAATGAGTAGGTTGCAGGGGAATGAATGGGGAGCAGGGGAACGAATGGGGTGCAGGGGGAATGAACGGTGGATGGGGGGAACAAATGGGGAGCTGGGGGAACCAACGGGGGTCTGCTCTGTGGAGGGCAGAGGATTATTGGTGATGCGTAGGGGGTGCACATGCACCCCCTGGGCATGGTGGTGCACGCCCTCCAAAAAGGTGCTGCTGACACTGTTGGCCGTGCTTGTAGGCAGTTGCCACTTGCCACCACCCCCCCTGCTACCAGTGGTGTCTGTGGGCAGTCAGCGATTGGTGCTGGCCACTATTGTCACTGCCGGTGGTGCCTGTGAGTGCTCGCCGCTTGCCACCCATCCCCACACTGCCGACAGTGCTGGCAGCGTCTGCGGGAGCTCCCCGCTTACCACTGCCACCATGCTCCCACTGCTGCCAGTGCTGCCATGCCCTGCCAGCTGCCAGGGGCATGTGGCATTCATGCAGGGGATCCACCCCTCCTAAGCAGCCCCCACACCCACAGTCCCCCCACACCTACCCACACAGTGACACACATCCCCTCCCCCCACTTCCCACCTCCTCCTGCAAACTCCACATCCCCCCATCACACACCCACCATGTGATAAGGAAACCCAAAGCAAACATTAAGACATATAGATTAATTATGATGCTAGAGACTGGTAGGTTTCCAAATTTCTTTAACATTGTAAATATAGCAACAAAACATTGCCCATCTGATCAGTCTCCCTTTCTCTGTTTCTTTTGTTCTAATTGTGGAAGAATGTGGATTTTGGGGTATTTTAAAAAGTGAATTTGGGATGCTTCAGCAGTCTAGCTGACACAAGGGGCTAGTGTCCCCAGATACCAATTGCCTAGGCCCCAGAAGCTCCTAAGGTCAAGTAACCCTGCGCTGCTGGCCAGAGTAGGTTTTTGTACTGCTGGGGCCAGGACAGGGCAGCTTTTTATACTGCTGGGGACAGCAGAGGTGCTCGCCCCGGGCTCTAGCTCCCCCTGGCTGCAGATCCGGGAGGAGCCAGGCAGGGTTATTTTGCCCCAAGTAGCACAATTTGCTCCACAACAAAGTGCATGTCAGAGCATGTGCGCCGAGTCAAAAAGCCCCAGCTCAAATTTGTACCTCTTCTAGTTGAGCTGCTGCAAGCACACATGCTTTCATGTGTACATGTGCCCTAACAGTCCAACAGCAGAGTTTTCAGATGGCCTCTGGAAAGATGCCAGTCATTTTGAATCAGTTGCTGCTAATTCCACAGATGATAAAATGTTGGAACAGAGTTGAGAAAATATAAACCTTAGAGATCTGGAATCTTTGAAGAAGACTAGCATCTCTGGACTAAATTACTCGTGTGTCCTCCACTGGAGCTATATTAAAAGAATCCAGAATTTAATGAGTTACCTTTTCAGTGTATATGCTGAAATGATCTTGTCCTAGAAATGAGACTTCAGAATCAAGCTATGGATATATTTTTATCTGCTGCATGATTTCTGAAAGCTTGAAGAAATAAAGTTAAAGCTGGCTTCAAGCTGCCATCTCTGAACGATGATTACATGACCTCTCAATTAGAAAAGGAATACACATACCCACCCACGCACATTCACACAAATGATTAAAGTTGGACACTGTTTTAGCTAGCTAGAAAATAAGCAGATACCTTTTCAAATAAACTTTTAAATACATATTTTCTCCACCTGATAATTTAGGATCTGAAGCATTTTAAAAACCCTCAGAAAAACAAGTCAATAAAACAGTAGAGAGTTGCTTTCATTATTCTTTTTCTTTCTTTCTGATGTTCTGCAGTGTGCAATTAATTCTGTAAGAAACAATTGAAAAGCTTAACGTTTTTTGTACCATTAACACCCAGTCAGTCATTCTCAGCCCAGGAATAACCATGTTACATTTGAAGGTTGGCAGCCTGCTCTGTATAAGACAGCACAAATCTACCACATGCTGTAACTTCATTACATTTTTACATGTCATGCCACTAATATGTCACTCAGTCATTTAATTCTTCATTCTGTTGCAGAATCAAAGTAAAATCCATCAGTCTACTTTAAGCAGCAGGTTCAGGAGAGCTCATCTGAAGTTTCTGTGTATTGGAAAAAAGCTCACTGATCACATAATGATAGGCAAAAATCAATGAGATTCTTCTGAGAAATGAACAAGCTAAGCTTGTTTTCCTTGTTTTAAATCAAAACTCTTAATTCAGAGTGCCTGGTGCATATTGTTTAATGTCAATGAACAGAAAAGCTTTGTTATAATTTTTCCATGCATTAGTACTAGGTCAGTGCCTTTTTCCAGTCCATCTTTATCGTTGCCTTTAGCACAAATGCCAAAGAACGCATAATATAAAACAGCCTGATTGCTAATCCATCAGACATAATAAGAATGAGCATGATTAATCTGTGTTTAATTGAAAAGGGAAATGAAACAAAAAGGTGATGGGCAACATTCTGTTCAACTGGCAACATATAAACCAGTGCTGCTTCCTAGCATATCAGTCAGTTTATTGTTAGTCACATCTAAAATTGCATGTTTGTACTTTTCTTTTGGCATATATGGTGTGTGCATCAAGCAGGCCCTTGAGACACACATTTGGCCCCATTCTGCAATACACTGTGAACTAGGTATCTATCTGAATGAAGCTCATCGAAAGACCAAAGCCACAGGCAGCAACACACCTCCTTTAGCATGTGCACTAGCAAATAGCTGCATACAAATTGCATATTAGCAGCATACATAAATTAGGTGTAATCAAATATACATGCACACATGCTTTGTTTGAAAACTAAGTCTAATGTGGCAGAGCAAAAAATGAAACTTTAAATGATTTTGGTCTGCAGGATCCTGTTTCTAGCAGCAATATCACTATCTGGAAACACCTTTTGGGGGTCACAGTGCGAAGGAAACCAGTGGTTCTACATTTCTAGACATAAATTCAAAAGCTTGTATCCTCTTGCACCATGACAACCTGCATCAGGGAATGGAAGGGGGCACTGGAGGATGTCTGTGTTGAAAGGTTGTTCAGCTGGAAAGCACAAGTTCCAGTGGGAGTAGGTTAGGCAGGAAGAGAGCTTGGGTAGTTAAAATGATCCAGGGTAGTAACTATAGCGATAAACTCAAACTGTAACATTTGGATTTGGTTTCAGATTGCAAGCATCCCAAGCGGATCTGGATTGAGATTTTGGGTCAGACCCAGCTCTAGTGAAAAAAAAAAACAAGCTAAGAGTCCTAGTGATTTAAAAGATTAGCTTATTACATTTTCTATATACCAAGGTATTGTTTTAAGCTTACTTTATTTGAGTTATTTGGTCACCAGGACATGGAATGATAGGCCTAAATATAAAGCTCCTTTTGGCCCAATATTTTAGTAATTTAATTATTATAGAAAAAACAGCTTGGGGTTAGTGACTGGGTAGGTGTGCATGGCTGGGTAGGCACAAGGGGGCAGATTCTATTCTACCTGTACCTAAGTGTGATTCTGTTTCAGTCTTTTGAGGTCCCTAGAAATACATGGATGCCTCTCCTTTTGTGAAACACCACCATCTTATCCTCACGAGGAAAACAGAAGAAAGTTACAAGGAAAGGAATGCCCCCCCTTCCTCCCCCACACAACCTTTTTATTACATGTTTCTTAGGGACGTAAGCAGGGTGGACTATTTCAGTCCAGTTAAGTGCCTAAAAGATGGATTAGAATATGAGCCACGAAACCTCTCTTTCTCTTTTTCCCCTCCTGCAGGGAAAATCAGTCCTTTTGCTTTCTGAAGCACATGCACTCTACTGGCTAGTACTACTAGAAGCCAAAGCAAGGATGGCAGACTACAGAGAGAAGGGTACATTGCATCCTTTGGGATTGGAAGCGTTTCCCTACGGAAATTTACCTGCAAGTTCCCAAAAACATTAGAATTTTGTACCCCTCTCAGGACCACATTTTACAATCATCTAACCCCTCCCCCTTCCTCACAGCCGCCTGTGCACTATAGTGTTATGTTTATATCTAAAACAGTAAAGAAATGTAATCTGTACTAAGAATTAGGAAAGCTGGACTGTGCTCCTGGCTTTTCCACAGATTTCCTTGTGATCAGGGGCCTGGGAAGTGCAACATATCCATCCATGTAAACTACACTGTAAATCAATAAAAGTTACACGGCTATCCAGAATGGACAAATGGTTAGTTGGTTTGTGTATTGGGGACCCTGGTCCTGGGCAGGCAATAAAGGGTAAGAGTAAGTTTGCAAACAATGAATCTGATGTATTTTCTCTTTCTGCATCTCCAGCAGTTAATCTGATTTTTTGGAGAGTGTTAGGCAGCAGATGTGATGCAATATATGCTTTGAGCACTTTTTAATTAATTATTTGGTATGATGGAAGATACCTGAGAGGGTTTAATTTTTAGGTCTCATAGCAGTGACTTGGCAGTAGATACTTGGAGGGCAAATGTACTTAACTGTCACATTTGGCTATTTGTTCCTTTCTTCCAAGACATAAGTAATGAACTCCATGCCAGCCTACCCTGTACTGTGTACAAAAGGTCCTCTCTCTCTTAAAGTCAGTGCTCTCTATTACAGCTGTAGTCAGTTGATTCACTGCCAGTACACAGCAGGGTAGATGGATTTTTTTATTGAAATATTGATGTTATTTAAATTTAGAACCTCCCAATGCTTAAATATTTAAATAAAATTTTCAGGGTAGATGTATTAACTGAGGGTGAGATGCTGGAATCCAGGCTCTGAAATGCCAGCAGTAGAAAGTCTACCTGGAGAAGGGAGTACAGAACTCTATGCATAGGGCACTCATCTAGACTTCACTAGCGTCCTCAGTGAGGTTGACTTTTATAGATTGTCAACCGTATTTCAAGTCTGCCCTCCCATGCCACTGTAGCATCCCCTATCTTCCTTCAGAGTGAATCCCTTTTTGGCACACCAACTCCTGTTAATGATAGGGGGGTTCAGTTTTAACATCCTTGTATCTTTTTAACAGCCTTTTCCCCCTTTCTCCCCTCTATAGTAGACATTCTATCAATAGGGATGGCCCATTAGGTCCAAGACATGCCCTAAGGAATATGACATTTCTATAACAGACTTTCTTATGTATTGGCTGCATGTGGAATGTTCTCTGTTAGGTTTATTTGAGGCTATCACTTTTCACCATAAAGCTAAAGAACTTGTTTTGCCAAGGGATTATAACAATTGCTTTAGTTGTGATTTTTCCTTTTCCTTTTTTCAGTAAGGGAAGGTTGTGACATGAAGAATATAATTTTCTGTAGTAATTGCAACCCATCTTAAGAAGAATTGTTTGAGGCAATCTTCTCTGACCTGGCATTTTATTTTTCTGTAGCTTATTGTTTTATCTATGCTTGTTATTACATATGGGCTTTTTGGATTTACATCAGAGATATTCACACACATTCTTTTAACAAAACCTTTTGAAATGTTCCATTTCTGTATCTTTCACTCTGTTGCTTTTTCAGCTGCTAAAGTTCATGAAAACCAGATACTGTACCAAATGTTTGTGCAGTACAAAGAATGCTAATGGAATGGCTGTTTAACACTAGCTAATACCAATTTAGCTTTGAAACTAAAGCTATTTGAAACTAAAGCTATTTGATGCAGAAGGCTTATCTGTCTGTATGGAGAAATGGAAGGCAAGAAATGAATTTGGCATAACATTTGGTACTATGTACAGATATAGATAAGCTGAATTATAATTAGTGCTGAACAAATAATTTACAGTAAATAGTCTATTTGAATGGAGCCATTTTCCACTCATGAAGTGTTCATGAACTTCTTTATTAAAATGCAGTTATGATTATATATTTTTCACTCCAAAATGTTGCCAAATAATTCTTGTTCATTACTGTAAATCACTTTGGATCTAAACTTTGCCTTACTGAAATGTCAGCTCTTCCACTGTCTCTAATGGGAGCAAATCTGATTTGACCTCCAATATAAATAGTTCAAAATAAGAATTTGTTTTAATCTCTATGAGCTGTCTATATCTGCTCTCCTGTTCTGTTCTTTAATCCATTGTCTATCCTAGAAAATGGATCAGATTCTCATTTGGTATAAATCGGTGCAACTCCACTGGTTTCAGTAAGAACAGATTTAAAGTCCAAAATTGTAATGATTCAAATGCTATGCAGAGAACAGACTGATTGCGTAGGAATGAACTCAGTCAACTCAATGAAATGATCAAATACACACACACTGTAAACAAGAGACACTTTTGACGAATCAGATTAAAAGCTTCATATTAGGTTAAGTAGCTAGTAAATTGACTAGATATGGAAATCTTTTAACAGAGGTGGCTATACAATAAGAGATTTTCTTGGTTTCTAGAATGCAGAAGCAGTTTTTCTAAAAAAGGTGCCGAAGCTACAACAGTGCGGTTACAGAATGGCCATAACTTCCATTCTGGGCCTTGTGCAACATTTAAATTTTTTAGGCTACAAAAATAAACTGTTCTAGCGAATGAATTGGGGTGTGTATGTATCTGCCACCAGTTTTTAATGCTGGGTTCTTGCAAGATTCCTGAGAGAACTTTAAAAAGCAATGAAGTTACATAGTAACCCATATATTTTAAACCTAAGAAGTACATGGCTTCTCAAATCCTATTGACCTTAATGGGAATCAAGTGGCTAAAATTTTGTACTCAGCTTTGAAAATGTACCCCTAGTGATCCAATCTAATCCACTTCTCTCACCATCCTACTTTGTCTCTAAACCAAGATGAGGGTTGTGGAAAAAAAAAGTATTTGCGATTCCTCACATTCATGTTACAGGCATTGCCATCATCATTATGCTGTGACTGTGCAGAGAAAACAGATTTATGTTAGCTGGGGATTTGAAATTTTATAAAATGAGTAATTGTTTATAAACTTTAAAGTGCTAAAAGGATTGTTCAGGTTAACATTACATTTCAGGTTACATTAATATATATGTGCTGTGCCCATATTCATTAGGATTTTTTTAATGGAACTTTTAATTAAGAGACACTGTTGTATGCAAGTCCATCTTTCCTGCTTCCCCCTGCCCCACTCCAATTTTGTGTGTTATCTTTGAATAATGACTGAATGCAGCTTAGTATGGATTGGGGGTGATGCCATGTTATTATTAACTTTGCCCATATTCTTGAAACATCATAATAGTAATATTTTCAAAATAATCACTTTTTTTATAGCTGTGAGACTGTCAATACTGTCTGCATCTTCACGAGACGCTGACTGTGCAGTTGTTGCTGTGCAGTCATTTAGTGTTTGCATGCACAAGTACTCAATGACTGTGCAATAACCAGTGTTACTGTGCAATAGTGTCCCCGCACAGCTTGGTGACGCTGACTGCTCAGTAGCTCATTACTACTGTGCAGTAGTAATGAGCTATTGCGCAGTCAGTGTCTTGTGTAGACATGGCCACTGAATGGCACCATTCCCATTGTCCTTCTATGAGCACCTTGCCTAAGAAAGTACAGTATGGGACATCCATAATATGAAAGTAAAAAATATCCATAATATCTTTATTGTTCAAACCCTCATCCATTCCAGGTACCTTTGTATGGGAAAATCTGCTGATTCACCTTCTGCATGTAAAAAGCCATTATTCTGCCAGTATTCTGTCAAAGCCATATTTTGGTATGTGCATATGGCGAGGACTGCTGCCTCCAACTGCCATGCTGCCAATGAGAACCTCTCATAAAGGTTGTTCTGTGAGGGTAACCAGGAAGCCAGATGTGGTTTCTGATAGGCATCTGGCTGGAGGGTGCCTTTAGACATCATAACTTTGGATGGTACAGCAAAGCTGACTAAAATAATGCTCTTGAATTACTGCTTTCCACCTGCCATTGTTTACTTATTTGTCTAGGGAAGTCCTTCAAAATTTAATTCTTAAATTGGCCTGATAATTCCTATATTAAAAAAGAATATGTGGTCACTGCTTCTCCTCAGCTTGAACATAAAGGATTTTTTTTCATATTAACATGTTTTCCACTTAAGTTTGTCATTCACAAATGACAGGATTTCGGGAGCTGAAACATAGTGAAAGCTCTTTCCTCCTGTGTTTGCATCTGAATGAGCTAACCTCATCCAATTTAAATGCCGTCTGCCATTTTTTGATACTTTTTCAAAATCTGTTGCTTCCAGTTTCTCTGATATAGTAATAAAAAGAACATATCAGGTAGAGTAAGAGATACGCCAAGCCTTCACATAATATTCAAACCAAATCTTTGTGCACATTCCAAAATGCCTTTATGATTATCCATTATTTTCTATTATCATCTGTTCTTGTATATCTCAAGTTTTGACTTGGACTTGCCATAAACATAAAAACAAAAAATTAGTAGTTGCATTCAGAATAATTACAGTCCAAAACCTGCTAAGAAACCTTCATTTTAGATTTAAGTCACTAGTGGCCAAAGTAGATGAAGTGAGGTTTCAAAGTCTTTGTTATTTTATTCATTGCTACTCATATTTTTCCTCAGTATTCTCTTAACCTCTTTGTCAACCCCCTTTCCAGTTAGTGGGGCCTTTTCTCTAAACCTCTTCAGACTGTTTCTTAAGTCATCTCTACTACCTTCATCATTCATGAATTGCCTTCAGTCTTTCTTTCGCTTTTTTTCTTCATCCTTCTTTTTCATTCCAATTGTCCAAACTATTCCTGGCATTTCACTCTTCTCTGCCACCTTTTATGATTATTAAAAGCTGGTAGGACTGGCAGGCTTAAGTAGAAAGACAAAATTATTTTTTTCAACTTGCCAACTCTGATCATAACCCGTAATAAGATTCATTATTATATTCATGCTGGCCTTCATCATTTCCAACAAAAATCATATGAGAAATGATTATCTAATAAGTTGTTTAAGAAAAATAAAAGTGGGGAATTCTGCATTAAAAAAAAATCATGGCACTGAGCTGAGTGAGACACTCACAGGAGGGAAGTTCATTGTTAAGGATTAAACTTCTAATATTTACACAGCAGAATAAATATCCTCAGTACTGTAACTACAGATGATATTAATAAAAGCCTTAAGGATTGTAAGTCACAGGGATCTTTCAAGAAATAACTGGTAAACTAAAAAGTAGACCAGGGATCCGCTCATTTATTTGTCAGTTTTCTTCACAGACAGTTTATTAAATTTCTGAGAAATTGAGACATTTATATGAAACAGCACTGAAAACTTTTCCATTTACTTTACAGCTTGGTTGCATGCCATGTGTTGGGCTTGAAAAATCTCCTTGTCACTGATGAATAGGAAGTCTTTCCCAGGAGGTGGCCACCCATTCATGCAAAATCTAAGGTGTTTTAAAAAAATATTTTAAGGTCAACATTTTGACATTAGGGTACTTCTAAGCAACTAAATGCAAGTGGTCCAGTTTTCCAATGTGCTGACAATTTGCAGCTTTCCTTGGAAATCATTAAATGAGGCAGGTGTTCCACACACCTGACGAAGAGGAAACAAAATAGGGGACAAAATGTTGATTGTCAGTTCCCAGTGAAGCAAATCCCTCCTGCATGGTTAACTTTATATCTCTGTATCAATTTGGGTATTGCTCCAGATTGGATCTAGCAATCACTAAAATGTTTTTCCACAGTTCAGGAGAACAGATAGGATTTTGTTCTTTGCTGTTTATTTTACCATTTATGTGCCTGTTTTTCCCTCCCAAGAGATTTATGTAAGCTAGGTCACTGCCCTTTGGAACCTGCAATTTAATTTAGACTGCACTCATTTGCTTTCCCTTCAACCTCACCATACCTGAGCTAGGCCACACAACCAGTTCAATCAGATGAGTATATACAGTCTAATCCATTATCAGGTCATGCTGAATCCTAGGTGACTTATTCAGTGGTTAGCAAGGCACAGCACTATATGCTCCTAATCTTTTAGACTGTCCAGATAAAGACAGGACCTTCTCCTTTAAGACAGTGTGATAGTCGAGCATGAATTTGACAGATATCTCACAGCTGCCTATGCTTTATGGTAAGGACTGCAAGAGGAAGGGGGGGGTCGAAGAGAATTCTGTGATTTCAGAATACAGAAGTGAATTTCAGTGCATGAAAGCTTGTGCCACACACGTGCAAATGCGCACACACGCACAGGCATGCACATAAGGGCATGTCCAGCCACATTTAAAACTGTACAAACTGGGGCAGCTGCTAGCACAAGCCAAGAATGAGATTTGAACACGCATATCCAATTCATGATAAGATGTCTCAGTTGCTCTGCCATTGTGCCCCATTAAAACCAGTGCATGTCTCTAAATATGTTAATCTGTTTGTTTGCAGTAATGTATCATAAATGTTTTCATTTTCATTACATTCTATAGTATTTTTCCAATATTCAAATAATTTCTCACAAATTATAGTTATTTGAATATTGGAAAAAGCATATTCATTCCTACGAATAATTTGACCAGCTGCATTATATTGTTTTATATATGGGTAGTAGATTGGTAGCTATTTGGAGACTCCTTGTTTAATCCATTCTCAGTAACTTATTCTTCTTACTGATTTGTACACATTATTTAGAGTATACAGAACTGGTTTACATAGAAAAATAAATACATTATCAATTTATGTTTACAAATATTTATAAATTTATCCATTTGTAAATGCCAGATTTATTTTATCTGAAATTTTTTTCATTCAAAAGAATGAAATATTGATTTTTAAATGTGCTATAGTTTTAGATTTGAGCACAGATAGGAGCTTGTATTGCTATAAGAGAATTTTCATCTTGATCTCTGACTTAAGGGGGTTTATAGTGGAGTCATCAACTTTAGGTTGATTGTCCTTCTAAGACATCTTACACTTTAAACCTATTTACAAACCAGATTGGCTATTGTTAAGTACCGGAAGTTAAAAATAAATAGTCATTGTTGCCATTGAAGATTCATTTCTGTCTATAATTCCTGTGATTCATTTTTTCCCCCCAAAGAAAAACTTGTTTAAATTGGAAGAAATAACGAAAGTTCTGACAAAGCTCAAGGTCATTTCTAGACAAGTAGAATGCTGTTCTTCCAGTCTGTTGCCTACTGTAGTCAATAGAAATGTTTCATTTTATTTCAATATATGTGGGTTTGGACACCTCACCCTATTTAAACATGTTTTGAAGTCCATCTTCACCCAGTGAAGCACTTAAACATGTGCCTTAATTTAAAGCAATAAAAACATGTTATTCAACCATGTTATTAAAATTATACTGGGGCTTAAGCACTTTCTTCAATTAGGGGCCCAAGAGAACAGTTTGTGCCATGAAAAACTTATTTAGAAGTAATTGTGTTGCTACTATATATGAACTCAGTTATTTCAACTGTCTAGGGCCTTCCCTGCCAGAAATCATGCTCCCTGATTGACCATCCTAATTGTTTGATTTGGAAAGACTTTGTCATAAGTTCTCTTTTTGGAGTAAGGTAGAACATTCTCGTAGCACTTCTTTCAGTAGTTTGGAGAGACAGTTGCCTCTCCTTGGGAAAGACGTACAAAAAAAAAAAGGAGTAAGACGAGGGGAGGAAAGAACAATTTTGAAAGAAAGTATGAATGTACCTTAGTTCTGCGGTTTTACCAACTTTGGTCATTATCCTGTGCAGACATCTCCAAATCTTTTTTCACAGTAAATCATCATGCTTCACTAGACAAAGGTTTGCTATGAACACAAACAAAATAGTGAATTGAGAAGAATGTGTGTTTCCAAGTTAGGATTAAGGTAGGATAGTCATTTTGACTAGGCCTCGGATTCAGATTTGACAAATGGATTAGGTTTATTGCCCGTGTTCACTGTACCAGTTGTCTGGAATAAACTATACCTTTTGTTGAAGACTTCACTTAGTGGTGCCTCCTTTTTTATGTTTTGTATGAGTTCATCCAAATGTCATTTATGAACACTTACCAGCTTTTCCAGGAGTAGAAAGCTATCTATAACCTCATTTCCATGGATATGCTAGGCAGTTGTATGAGCCAGTATTATATGGGATTCTGTATTCATAGAATCATAGAAAATTAGGGTTGGAAGGGACCTCAGGAGGCCATCTAGTCCAACCCCCCATTCAAAGCAGGACCAACCCCAACTAGATCATCCCAGCCAAAGCTTTGTCAAGCCGGGTCTTAAAAACCTCCAAGGATGGAGCTTCCAACACTTTTCTGGGTAGCCTGTTCCAGTGTTTTACTACCCTGCTAATGAGAAAATTGTTCCTAATACCCAACTTAAACTTCTCTTGCTGCAACTTGATGCCATTGCTCATTGTTCTGCCATATACCACCACTGAGAAGTCTAGCTCCATCCTCTTTCAAAGCACTCAGGTACTTGAAGGCTGCTATTAAATCCCCTCTTAGTCTTCTCTTCTCTAGACTATATAAGCCCAGTTCCCTCAGCTTCTCCTCATAAGTCCCCTCACCATTTTGTTGCTCTCTCTCCTGTACTCTCTCCAATTTGTCCACATCCTTTTTGTAGTGGGGGACCCAAAACTGAACACAGTACTCCAGATGTGGCCTCATAAGTGCTGAATAGAGGGGAATAATTACTTCCCTTGACTTACTGGCAACACACCTACCAATGCAGCCCAGTATGCCGTTAGCTTTCTTGGCAACAAAGGCACACTGCTAGCTCATATTCAGCTTATTGTCCACTGTACCCCTAGCTCCTTTTCTGCAGAGCTGCTGCCCAGCCAGTTAACCCCCAACCTGTTCTGGTGCATGGGATTGGTCTGTCCTAGGTGCAGGACTTTGCACTTGTCCCTGTTGAACCTCATGAGATCCTTTTGGTCCAATCCTCCAATTTGTCCAGATCACGCTGAATCCTAACCCTACCCTTCAGCACATCTACTATTCCCCCAGTTGGTGTCATCTGCAAACTTCAGTGCACTCTATGCCATCTTCCAAGTTGTTGATGAAGACATTGAACAAAACTTGCCCCAGACACAACCCCTAGAGCACTCCACTTGATGCCGGCTGCCAACTAGACATTGAGCCATTGATTATTATCCTCTGAGCCTGATGCTTCAGCCAGTTTTCCATCCACCTTCCAGTCCATTCATCCAGCCTCTACTTCCTTAGCTTGCCTGTGAGAATGTTGTGGGAGACTGTATCAAAAGCCTTGCTAAAATCAAGGTATACCACATCCACTGGTCTCCCTGCATCCACAGAGCCAGTCACCACATCATAGACGGCAATCAGGTTGGTCGGGCATGATTTGCTCTCAGTGAATTCATGCTGACTGTTCCTAACCACCTTCTTTTCCTCCAAGTACTTGGAAATGGATTCCTTGAGGATCTGTTCCATGATTTTTCCAGAGACTGAGGTGAGGCTGACTGGTCTGCAGTTCCCTGGAACCTCCTTTTTCTCTTTCTTAATATGGGCACTATGTTTGCCCTTTTCCAGTCATCCAGGACATCTGATCACCATTAGTTTTCAAAGATGATGGCCAGTGGCTCTGCAGTCACATCAGCCAGCTCCCTCAGCACCCTTGGGTGCATCCCATCTGGCGCCATGGACTTTTATATGTTCAGCTTTTCTAAATAGTTCCTAACCTGTTCTTTCACCATTTTGGCTGCTCACCTCCTCCCCAAACTGTGCTGCCAGGTGCAGTAGTCTGGGAGCTGATCTTGCCTGTGAAGACTTTTGTGCAGCTTTTTCTGCATCCTCGGTCATGAGGTTGCTTCCTCCATTCAGTAAGGGACCCACACTTTCCCTGATCCTCCTCTTGCTACCAAGATACTTGTAGAAACCCTTCTTGTTACCCTTCCTGACTTCATCCCAGCATGCCCAACAATGCTCTTATACTCCTCCCTAATTATTTGTCCAAGTTTCCACTTATATGCTTCCTTTTTGTAATCTAGTTTACTGATGTGTTCCCTGCTAAGCCAACCTGGTCTTCTGCCATATGTGCTAGTTTTCCTGCACATTGGGATGGTTTATTCCTGCACTCTCAGTAATGCTTCTTCATAAGGTACAGCCAGCTCTCTTGGACTCCTCTCCCCAACAGGCTGGCTTCCCAGGGGATCCTGTGCATGAGTTCCCTGAGCGAGTTGAAGTCTGCTATCTGAAGTCCAGCATCCTTACTCTGCTGCTCTCCATCATTCCTTTCCTCAGGATCTTGAACTCAATCATCTCATGGTCACTGCTGCCCAAGTTCCCATCCACTACTACATTCCCCAGCAATTCTTCCCTGTTTGTGAGCAGCAGGTCAAGAAGAACATGGTATCTAATTGGCCACTCCAGCACTTGTACCAGGCAGTTGTCCACAACACACTCCAAAAACTCCCTGGATTGCCTGCACACTGCTGTATTGCTCTCCCAGCAGATGCAAAGGTGATTGCAGTCCTCCATGAAAACCAGGGCTTATGATCAGGAAACTTCCGCTAAGTGTTTGAAGAAAGCCTCATGCACCACTTCCTCCTGGTCTGGTGGTCTATAGCAGACACCCACTACAACATCACCCTTGTTGCTCTCTCCTCTAACCTTAACCCAGAGACTTCCAACAGGCCTATCTAGTTTCATACTGGAGCTCTAAGCAAACATATGGTTCTTTTACATAAAAAGTAACTCTTCCTCTTCTCCCCTGCCTGTCCTTTCTAAACAGTTTGTACCCATCCATGACAGTGCTTCAGGCATGTGAGCTATCCCACCAAGTCTCTGTTGTTCCCGTCACATCATAGTTCCTTGACTGTGCAAAGACGTCCAATTCTTCCTGCTTGTTTCCCAGGCTCCGTGCATTCATGTACAGGCACCTACGGTAACTAGTAGGGGTGTGCAAAGCGGGTCCTATTCAATTTGGATTCGGGCCAAATCAGGGACAGTGATTCAAGTTGTTGTTTGGGATCCCTGTCCCCAATTCGATTTGGCCAAATCCAAATCTGAAGATTTGATGCTGATTCGGAGAATCAGTGATTCAGACATAGACACAGCATAAAAGGTTTTTCTGCATACTTTGAGGTAGCAGGCATGGCCTGTGAATACTGCGATGCTGGGGCACATGGAGCATCCCACAGGAGTGCAGGGGGCCCTCCACATGCTTGGTGGCAAACCAGGAAGTGGATCAGAAGTAATTCTGGTCCACTTCTGGGTCTGCCAGGGAGCGTGCTGGGAGGCCCCCCGTGCCTCCCCAGCTCAGTGATTGACCACAGGGGGACCCTGGCTGTCCCCCCCTGACCCAGGAGGCACCAGTCACTGAGCTGGGGAGGTGGTGTGAGTGGGGAAGGGGAGGCCTGCGTGCTCCCTGGCAGACCCAGAAGAACCGGAAGTGCTTCTGGTCTACTTCTGGGTCTTCTGCTGAGTGTACTAGGTAGTCTCCCATGCTTCTCCATGTGCCCCAGCATCACAGCACTCATGAGCCACCTGTTACCTAGAGGTATCTAGAAAAAACATTTAAAGCTATCTCTCCAAACTGATTTGGAGGGTTCCAATTTGATTTGGAGAGATTAAAGGGTCCTCTGATTCGATTTGGATTTGGAGATTTGGCCACCAAATCAGGCTGAATCTCCGCCGCATCGAATCAGGGACTGAAGCGTCGCACAGCCCTAGTAACTAGTTGATTGCCCTGATTTCTCAGGAAGTATGAGAACATCTCTCCTACTTGCTCTTCCTTCAGGTCTCCTGCTTCCACACTTACCTCAGGGCTTTGGTCTCCACCCCCCAGTGAATGTAGTTTAAAGCCCTCCTCAGTAGGTTAGTGAGCCTGTTTGCTCTCCTCTCTCTTCATCAGGTGGATCCCATCTCTTCCCAGCAGTCCTTCTTGGAACATCCCATGGTCAAAGAAGCCAAAGCCCTTCTGGTGACACCACCTGTGCAGCCAGGTATTGATCTGCAAGATGCACTCA
>NW_005842849.1:64297-87282 GCF_000455745.1 Alligator sinensis | reverse complement strand
AACTTTCCCTTGATTAGAAGAATCAAAGAGAACATCACCTGCTCTGCTGCTTGCCAGGAACCCAGACCCCTTCACCCTTGCACCCATCCCTGTAGTCACTTTTGATCCACTCAAGGTCTCCCCTAGTAGTATCATTGGTGCCCACATGGATGAGCAGCATGGGGTAGTAGTCAGAGGGCCAAATGAGTCTCGGTAGTCCCACCATGACATCTTGGATCTGGGCTCTGGGCAAGCAGCAGACTTTCTGATAACAACAGGTCAGGTCACCAGATGGCTCCTTCCATCCCCCGTAGAAGGGAGTCTTCAACCACCACCACCCATTGCTTCTTGTTGGTGCTGGTTTTCTCACCTTGGTGAGGCCTGGCCTGTCCTCATCGATGTGCTCCTCACCCTCTGTTGCTAGGGCTGTATATCTGTTCTCCAAACAAACTGCTGCAGGTGGAGATGAAGATTTATGCTTGCTGCTAGAGGTCACAAGCTTCCACCTTCCACCCTCCTGGGAGTCCATGTCTTCTCTTTTATCTGGCACTGCATCTGGTAGTTCTTTCTCCACAGTCCCGGAGGTGTCATCCAGCACTAAATTGATGAACTCCTCATGGCAGAGGATGCTTCAGAGCCTCCTCCTGTAGATCTTTTGCCTGTTCCCTGACACACTCCACTAGAAATCACTGCTCACACCCCAAGCACTTCCTGACCTGGTTGTCACTGGAAGGAACCGGCAAGCTGCAGTCCTCATACTGCCAAACCCAGACCTGGGGGGAAGCCTCTATGGTGATTGGTCATGCCTGGACAGAAACCTCACAGATGCAAGCAGTGGCAGTGGCTCTGGCATTGTGATGTACTCCAGCCACTTCCCTGGGTCTCTTAGTCTGCCCTCTCTCTCTTACTGCTCTTCTTCCAAGCACACCTCGCTGGCTCCCTTGTCTCTCAGGGAGTCTCCTTTTATACCCTGCTGGGCTCTGCCCCCTCGGTAGGGCTTCTGTCAGGCCCAGGCAGCAATTGTTCAGCCAGCAATACTCCCAGATTCTCAGAGCATGCATCCCAAACACACAAAGCCCACCAAACAAACACTCAGCAAACCAAAGGCACAGGCAACTCTGGATTACTTACCTTCCCTGGGCAGGATCTGGTGTCTGGTGCCTGGCTTCTCCTCTCCTTCCTCCCCTTGCTCCCAGCAAACTGCCTGCAAACAGCTTACCCTGTTTGCAGCCTCTGTACACTGGCTTCTTAGTCATTAGCTCCCTGCTCAGCAAAAATTTCTGCAGCATCTAGAAAAACTGGGCACTGCTATCAGTTGAAAGTCTCTCTTGAGATAAAAATCACAATGCACCAATAATTCTATATTTCAAGCCAAAGATTACATTTAGTTGAACTAGCACAAATTGTGGATTTCAACTTTTCAATGAATTGTTTTGTTGAAATATCAAATGGATGAAGAGTGAATATTTTTACAAGACCATTTATGAATTTTTCTCCATTTGTGATCATCTCTGATTTTAAAGATTATCTTGAATATAGTAAGCCAAATTCCTCATGGTGTGACATGTGATGGCAGAACTTGTACATAACAATGCTAAATTAAACTATTCTGTGTTTTTCTACTATTCTCTGGATAAACCAAATGGAGGGGGGTTTTGATACTGCTTTGGAAATGGAGTTCCGGAAATGAATTATGGTTGGTTGATTTTTGTTGTTGTTGTTTATAGTATGAACTTGCCTAAATATCTGCATGCCATTGTGCAAGACACTATCCAAACATATAACAGAAAAGGGGTCCTACCAAAGTGCAAGAATGTTTGCTGTAGATTTTGACAAATGGGTTACAGGGATAATTCTAAAGAAACTGAGTATTGTGTAAAAATATCCAAGTGGATGTTGCTTCATTAAAAAGCGTTTGCAAAGAACACATCAATAGAGTAATTTTTAAGGAATATTTATTTTCAGTTTCATTTAAATAACCCACTTTTGTAACACATGCTAAAATCTTTAAGAAACAGTCTAAGAAATTTCAGCAGTGTAGCCACAGGGATAAATGAAATGCATTTCAGTTCTGTAGATTAAAATACAGAATATGTTTGCCTCATTCTGCATTTTACTTTGTTGCTGCATTTTGGTTTGCTTCACATTAAAAACACATGACTGACACTTGTTATACCAGTAAGCCTTTTTATTGAAAAAAAATATTATTGCATTAAACTACATTCCCAGGAATTCTTTGAATAACCTAAAAAAAAAGCTGCATTGCATGTACAATAGTGCAATTCACTTAGCTACTGTATAATATAAAACACTTTATACAGAGAATACAAAACAAAATTACTAGTTTACATATTATACTAGCCAGAGTATTTTTCAGTTTTAATATAAACTAAACACTTTTAAAATCAATCAGGTTAAATGGCATTTTTATGCAAATCTGCACAACAAATGTACATGTTCCGTATTTTACAGGTATGCCTCCCCTCCAGAAATAAAAATAGAAGTTGCATTGTTTTGGAAGATAGGGAACTCAATTCTGTTATTGGAATTGTACAATAATTGGTGGCCCATATTTTTTGGACTAAGGGCCAAGTCATATAAAATGATGCCAAAATAGTTTATTGACTTTGAGTGCATATCCCATATGAAATCACATACCAATACCACCAGGATACTGTACCTCTCTCTAAAATTGTTCTGAATGGAACAGGAATTGAAACTTGGCTGCACATATCAGATCCAAGAAGGCTGGTATAAATAATGTATAAATGTGTTGAAAAATAATATACTTGGAAAATAAAATGTAAGCGAGTAAATACAGCAAATAATGCATCTTGAATTCTATAATTGTTTAACAAACTCTTTCAAAAAAATCTACTGAAATGCACTAAGAAATCCATTTTAGATTTCTTTCTTTGCATCCAGAGTAGCTATTTTGCATTCACTCATTTTCTGTTCCTTCTTAACCTGTTTTCTCCATTAATAACTTTATTTTTCACAGTTCCATTTTTAGGTGTTTGTTTTGTATCGCTCTCTTTTGCTTCCTTGGACAACTGCCATAGTTGTCAAAAGCAATAAAGCTCAACTTTTTTCTTGATTAGGCCTTTTTCCAGGATACCACTAGTTTATTTTACTGTATGTTAAGAGATTATGTGTATAAGTATTTTATTAGATGTCTACTAGCAAAGTGCATGGGTCACAACTTTTGTTTCTGTTTTTTCTTTCAGATTTGTTTTTCTGTCAATAGTTCTTGTTACCTTTAAAAAGAAGTATTCCTCATCCCACACAGAATGGGATTTTGAAGCACATGTTTAAATTTAAAGATGAAAATCATTCTATTGAAGCCCACAGGACCACACGGGTAAAGTTGAATATCTGTACCAAGTTTTGATTTAATATGTGAAGTTCATACATAAAAATCTGTGTGTGTTTGTGCATCTACTGTCCTGCAAATCTTTACTGCAATTGTGTGTACAGCTGGATAGCTATCAGTTTGCATGTGCTGTTGTTCAATATGCACATGCAAACACCATAACTATACATACATGCATATATTTGTTCGTGAATTTAAGAATGTTATTTCAACAAAATTTAGCTGGGGTTAAATGGCCTGAAAATGTATTGTTTTAGTGTCTGGAAAAGGTATTGTTTCCACCCCTCCCAAAAGAATCACAGTCTTGTTGAGTGATACTTCTGAGAATTAAGAGGTTAAGATCCTACACGTGCTTTTGCAGCATTCCTTGCACCTCTGTTGGAGAGCCTGATAGACATGTTAATTTCTGCATCTGTCTTGAGTAAGCTTATTCATCTTAAACAGTTTGAAATATTTATGCATGTCTGTTTATTGTTGGTGATTAGTTACCTTTACATCTTGTCTGTTTTCTATTTTTTCACAAAAAATATTCCTATTGAGTACTGTTTAAAACTCAATTATTGAATACATTAAAAACTCCACAGATGTTGTTTTAATGTAATTTTATCTGTATGATGTCAGCTCTATTCAAGAATAACACACTTGGGGTAACATGAACCACTATGAGTCTTATAACAAGAAATCTTTCTATCTCCTTGATAAAGAGATTAATGAATCAAAAAAATTAAAACCAAAAACTGTTTTGAGCTCCACTATGAAGTCATGTTGCTGGTGCCCCCTTTCCCTTTCTGTTTTGGCAGTATATCTAGTTGAGTTTCCAACTAATTATTAAAGACAATGGAAACACTTCATTGTTTTGAATTGAAACACTTAAATCTGTAGGCATCTATTCAGGCAATGATTCCTGTCTTACTAAATAATGCTTATTGTGTCCACCAATTTTGAATATACAACTTGAAACACAGATGATTTGATTTGCAGAGGCTGAACTTTTTTCAGTGAACTGCAAATTCACCAAAACATGGACATTTGTGGGAAGTGAAACTATTTGTGAATTTGGGCTTAATTTGGCAAATTATTTTGACTGCTCTTTGTCCAAAAATGGGAAACTGGAAATTACATTTTTTAACATTTTGAAAACGAAATGTTTTGTTTTGTTCTCTTCAAGATGGCATTATTTATTTAAACAATTAATCTAAAAGGAAATAGGTTGCATGGACGGAATAAATGGCCCAAAAGTGAAAAAGCATGGTTTTGTCTTAGGTTGAATGAAATAGATTAGTTTGAATCAAACTAATTCTTTGTTTCATTGGAAAGCTGACAAAAAATTGACGCAGATCACATTTCTTTTTGCAATTTTTTGTTTTTATCATCAATCTATTATTTCTCAGGGCTGGTGATTAGTTTACTAACAGGTGTTGACAAAAACTTTGAAAAATTAAGCCGTAGGTGGATCAAAATTAGCAAACACTTAAACATGTTGGTGTAATGACACCGATTTACTCTCAAGAGCTCATCCATTGCTCATACTTTTAAACATAAAAAGTGTAGCTGTACTTGATTGTGACTAGATTATTTTAGTCTAGTTTGATTAAAAACAAATTAGAAAATTCAATCATAGATTTTGGTTTTAAAATTGCTAATTTTAATCACAGTTAAGTGTCTTGGTTTTTATAGCTTACTCTTTGTCATGAAATAAGCTTCTTTAAGAGTTGGTTATTAGATGTATTAAGTACTAATTTGAGGTAAATGATTAATTGTGCACCGAATTCTTTCAAATTCATTATGTTTGTAACAGGTACAATCTGTTCACCACTTCATTGGCTGATGCTGTTGGTAGGCATACTTCTACTCTAACTACAATCAAGAACTGAATTTCATGAGGAATATCCAATGTTGTGTATTACAACATCATAAAAGATGACTGATGTGGTCCAAGTTCAGCAAGGTACAGAAGCACATTCTTAGGTTTATACATAGGAACACTCCCCATGTCTTCAATAGAATTATTTATGCTGAAGGTAGTTTTCAGTGCTTTACTGGATTTGTATTCAGAGTATCTTGGGAACAATGTTAGAAACTGCACAGTATGTTCATTGATTCACCAGTGTGTTTTATGTTTTGTTTTGTTTTTTAATTTTTCAGTCCAATGTCAGTTTTTCAGTGCTGAGAATTGATTATCCATTAGAGCTAAATTCCGCCCTGAGTTATACCCATGCATTAATTAATAAGAGTTTCAGCAGGGTTGCAGAGGACAGAAGCAGAATTTGGTCTTTTGGTAAGATTTTCATACCCAACAGCCACTTAAAGAAAATTACTTCCTTGTGGTAGCCATGTAAAGATATGGTTGGCAAACAAATACCAATACTACATTATACTTTTCAACGTATTTTCAATTTACCATGTGCTCAGAAAGGGGTACAAAATGTTCTGTAGAATTTTTTTTTAAGTAGGAAAAATATTTACAAAATCTTTAGGTAAGATTCTCTCCTGGGCTAGAGCTAGACTAGGGCACCAGCTGCAGCTCTCCAAGTCTCAAGGCCAGCTCCAGCCACATTGCAACTTACAGCTGCTGAGGCCTATCAGTGAGTTAAGGTCTTTAATGGATCTTTCCATTAGGAGGTGGAGGTGGGTGAGGGTATTCAGGAAGGAGGCAGAAATGCCATAACCTTTTTTCCACAGACTCCCTCTACACCAAGGCAATTCTTTGCTGTGCATTTGTGACCAAATCACAACTTCTTTCAACTCTCCAGGTGACATGTGGTGACTGTAACATCACTATTGAATCTGGTTTTTTTTTATTTGAACAATATTGATAATTGTGCCTCAGATGTAACTCATCCCCTTTCAGGCTTTTTATGTTATTCAATAGTTTCACCAGCATCTAGAAACTATTTCAAATTTTGTCCAATTAGAGACACCGTAAACAGGCATGATCTCCTGAAAGTGTTTCATGTTCACCTTCTGAAAATTAGGCACATTTAAAGGCTGCTACGTTGGGTGCATTAAAATTGAAGCACCTCAGATCATTAGCCCTGTTGAAAACATGGCCATTATGCTTGCATGTTGTACTTCTAGTTTTAACATCAATCATAGACTTTATTTCAGCTGTCTCTTCTGAAACTGAGCTACCCTCTGCCGAACTAAGTTAGCAGTACCCTCTCCTCCTAGTTCTAATCAAGTGGAAAGCATTCAAATTGCTTTTACTCAGTAGTATGAAAACCAAATCAACATTCATATGCTGTCAGCCACAGTCTTGACATTTAAATATTGCTGATGTGCTCTGAACATAATCATAGGCTTCTCTTAAGATGTATGTTTGAAGACTGAAAAATAATTTTCTTTCAAACTGATTTCTGGAACTAAGGAGTAATAGTTTTGCTAGTTTAGATAACCAGAAATGCTGAAAACTTCTTTCATTGCAGGTAACTGTTGGGTCTGGCTAGAGCAAGAATGGTGGTGAAAATCTTGCCCTTGAAACAATGGATGAATGAATGGATTCAGATGAATTGCAGAAGCTGCAGCTGCATTCAGGTGGGGAGTCAATAAGGTAGGGATAAATGCAGTGTGTGGCAATGATGGGAGGGTCATGGGAGAAGGGTGAATGGGTGTGGTGGAGATGAACTGTAGAGGGTGCCCTGTTAGTAGGGTAGGGTGGGTGGGAATGATGGCTGGAGCTAAAGGTGAAAGAGATATGGGAGTGAAATGCGATTGAGAGAGGGGATGAATGTGGGCCAGAGAAAGATGGCTGCTGTGGGGATGTACGGAAGTTGAGACAGCAAAGCGTTGCAGAAGTGTATGATGTATGGTAGTGAGAGAAGCATGTTGCTGGACAGGAACAGATTGAACTGCTGGTGTAGCAGAGAAGGCAGCTGGTCCTGTGGCAGGCAAAACTTTAAGATGCTTTGCTAGGATTTGTTTCTGCATATGCTGCTGGGCTTGCAGCTGAAGTAACCTGTACTTGTCTATTTCATCTGGGGAAAAAGTTATAGGCTTCTGAGTTAGAGGAGGAGGAGAGATGGATTTACTATACACTTCTAAATCATTTTTTGATTCATCATATTTATGCATAGCACTGTCAAAATAAGAATTTAAATTACTTTCTACTCGATTCAAGTTCATGCTTACATCATGCGGTTCTTCTTTGGTCTCTATTGAATTAGCCACAAGAGAATATCTGTTAGAAGGAAAAGCACCAGGGAAATCATTTGGTACTGGGTCACAGCTTTGTATAAAGGGTTGTACTTCACTAATTAAAATATTTGATTGATCCTTTATTGCTGTGTTCATTTTTAAGTTTGGAGCCTGATGGCCTATCCCTATTTGAATGATGTCTTTAAAAAGACAATTATCATAATCACTACCTGACGTAAGAGTAACATTATTTATCTGCGAAGTTTCAAAATTATCTTTCTCTGAGGTGTTTTCCAATGAACAAATTTCAGTTTTCCGTGCTTCTTTTTTACCTATAGGTAGGGCTTCTTCAGGCAAAGATAACATTTCTGCATCATCTATGGATGATGGAAATTTAATAGAAAAGTGACTTTGTGAGTGGTCCTTCAGTTCGGTCCTACAATTGTTTGGAAATCCCTCTGAATCATGTGCTTGTTCCTGGTTTTTCTTGGAGTGCACTTGTTCTAGAAATAGCCTGGCTGTCAATGACTTTCTTTCTCCTACTATGTCAGCAGAGCCAACATCAAAGATTTTTGATGGGCATCTTGCATTCTGAGAGTCAGAACATGTAGATTCAACTTTTCCTGATGCAGTGTAGTGCTCTCTCTCTCTATCTGCTTTGCTTTTGTTCAGATAGACAGCCTCTCTTGAGAATGATCCTGAACTGCTGCTTCTTGATTTTCTGCCACTGGATGATCTTTCACTGCTTCTTGAATCCCTGGTGAAAAAACTTTTGGAGCAATGGTAGCTTCTACTCTGGGTGTGTTTTCTGCCAGAATATCGGTGTCTGTTTCTGCTTTGCTTTGATCTGTCTGGATGGTGAAAACCTTTAGGTCTTGAATGTTTTTGATATTTAACTGTATCCCTCTGTGTGCAGTTTCTAGTTCTTAGACTTGTAGTGTGAAAGGAGTAATCCTCCTCTGCATCATCAGAAGAGGAAATACAGTTGTGCTTTCTGTGTTTACACTTGTGCCTTTCAACCGTCTTATTTTTTCTTTTACAACAAAAGAGCAAATGACTTCTACTGTGATTGTTTGATCTGTGACTAGAGGAGCTGCTTAGGTAGCTAATTGTACTGCTGATGGAGCTGTCAGAATAGCTAGAATGTCCATCAGAAGATGACTTCTGCGAAGGTGAGAATCGCCAACATCCTGCATAACTTCCATCATCTTCATTTTCTGAATACCTGATATGAGAACTTGCTTTAGAACAAAGGAAACTTCCAGTACAGTCTCTTCCATTGTCACTTATGTCACTGCTGCCTCCAGGTAAGTTTTCAATGGATTTGTAATTGTTTTGGTTTTCAAGTTTTTCTTCAGAATAAATTAAATCACATTTGGTAGCTTTATGTTTTTTAGTCCTAGACATAAAGGCAGAAAAGGAAATTCTTTCATTTCCAATGCTGTGTTTTTTTCTTTCACAGATATGGAAATGGGGCTTTAAAGATCTCCCAGGTGATGTTGCATCCAGAATTTTTTCTCTCAGATAATCCTTTTGTGAGACATCAAGGTAAGCAGGCACTTTGGGTATATTTTCATTCAAATCATCTGAAACATACTTTTGACCATTTCCATTCATTTCTTTTCCTCTGTCTGAATCAGCTTTTTGCTCAGCCTTTCGAGGGCTCGGAGAATCTTTCATCTTCTTTGGTTTCAATGACTGATTATCTTGTTCATTTGACAGTTGCTTGTCTTTTATTAAACCTGAGGCTTCATTTTCATCTGCACTCACATTTGTAGAGTGCTTGTTACAGCTTGCTTTGTTTGTTGTGGGTTGCTTACCATCTCTGTGATTTAAAGAGAGTCTGAAGTCAAAATACAATGGATTACAGCCATAGGAAATACAGGGCTCCGTTTTTGTAAACAAGAGTAGTTCTGTGGGCCACTGAAGGGCAGTGCTGCCATCTTTGCTTATCACATGAAGAAATGACAGTGCTTTAGGCTTAATATCTTGAACTGCTTTCTCCCTTGCAAGCATTTCCATGTTCCCATTTGTGGTTCCTGAACTCTCAAAGGATCTCTCACTTTCGACTGTACTAAGATTGCAATGTAATTCACTTGCACATGCATACTCAGCTGTTTGCTGTGGTGGGAACTCAGCTAGATTATTAGCTAACGTGGTACCACTGTGCTTATAAGTGTTCTTCTGTGTACAAAGCTTGCTTGTTTGGCATAAAGGTGAAATGAGAGTTTCCAGGGGTTTGTCAGACTCATTCAGCTGACTTTCTTGTGCTGTTTCTCTTGGGGTTCCAGTAAAATCCAGACTTGAAATATGTATTTTGGTTTTGGGAAATAAAGGATGAGCATTGAATGTTTCTTCTAATTCTTTGTCACTGCTTTGATCATTTTCCTTTAGTATTTTTGTCTGTGCAGCTATATTACCTGCAATATCTGAGTGACCTTGTGGAATATTTAACCCTTTCTCCACACCTGCTTTTGTATCCTCAGCCACAAGTGTGCAAGAATGACAGCTCTCAGGAGATTGCTTTGTTTTATGGTTGGGTGATTCACTGCAATCATATGCTTCTTCATTGTTTTCACTGAAAACCGATGCTGACGACTCTAACTTCAAAGGGACTTTTTTAGAGAAAGAGAAAGAAACTCCTGTCCTGTGACTAGCATTGGTGCCATCTGGGAACACTTGCAAGACCTGATTTCCAAGTGAATAAACTTTCTCAGTACGTGCTTGGTGTTTGCTTGCTGTTAGCTCCTGTTGTTCTTTCTCTGCAGTGCTTAAAGGGAGAATTTGTCCTTCACACATGGGCCTTACTGAGATTTTGTCATCTTTATCTAGGAAAATTCCTTCTTGCAGTTGCTGCTTTTCCACAATCAGTCTGGGAGTTTTAAGCACTGGTCTACTTCCTGTGATGCTATAAATAGATAAACAGATAAATATATAAATAAAATTGTTGGATTAATTAAAGTTAAATTTAGAAATTATTAGTATTCACCAGGATCAACCTGTGGAAGGAAGTGGTCATCCAAGCTGTTGAAAGGGGAAGTTGTTGTACTGTACTCATGTTTATATCTTCCAACAGTAATTCAATATTGGGCTCCTTCCAAAAGAGCCAGGAAGTCTTTATTCTCCACAGTCAATATGAGTTGTGTGGCACACGTCACATTTTATTCAGTTATGCTGGTAAAAATCCAGCGTAAACTCTGTTAACTTGACTAGTTACTGTGAATTTATACCAGCATAACAGATCTTAATCTTGTTCCTGATAACTATCCTACAGTTTGGTTTCATTTCAGAAGCAGCTTGCTCCAGCCAGAACACGGCCATGCACACCCTGCCCAACCACTCCTGCCAGTTAGGTCATCCCTGGTTGAGACCCCAGAGTGGTCTCAATAAGCAATGTGAGCCAGGTTTGGAATATGTGAGCTGGAGTGGGTTGGTGGGGCATGCTGGGAATATTGTATCTGGGACATACATTGGTATAACATTGCATTGCATCTGCATTGGTATAAACATATCCACAGTGATGATAGTCCCAATTTGTGAAGTGGTGCCACATACAAAACTTGATGGCAGAAGATTCAGACCTCTTTTTCATGCATTTTAATCTGTGCTCCTTTCAGAATTAAGTATTTTTATGATCTCTTCCATGTTTATATTTCTAACATGTTTTACAATAAAATTCTTTTTGTGAAAATTTCAAAGAAAAACTAAGTATAAAAAAGAAATATATAAAATACCTCCTTCTTCTGCACTTTATTTTGATACAGTTCCACACTCGTGTGTGCAACTGACTTCGTTTAATGTTAATAGCAATTGTGCATGAACATTCAAAACTAGTTTCAGTATCTGCCAGTATGTGGCTATTTCTTTCATATCATCTTCCCCTGTGTCTTACTCTTGACCTATGTGTGATTTGCCTTCCTGGTCATTTCAGTTAAGTTCAAAGTATTCTAATTTGACTATGAAACAATAAAAAAAGGAAAACTACCACTTTTCCTTATTTTGTATTGGAGAGGGGGAATTCATAACCTCCATAGAGATGTTCTCCAATCAGTGCTTTAAAAATATGTTTAGTAGTAGAGCAAATATCTAATTTTGCGATTGATGCTCTGTTGCAGAACTATTATGTAATACACAGCTAAGCAGCATGGAAACTAAATCCAATAAATAAAGTAAAATCATAAAATTGAACATGTAGTAAATTGGTTGATTTAAAAGTTGGAAATATTTTAACCAAACAAGGTCAAACTCTATCTAGCTGCTAGCTCTACAAAGCATGTCTTTAAAAATTCAAATATAGGAGGAAAATGGTAAGGGAACACTTATTTCCTCTAGTTCTGGTGCTGCTTCAATCATGGGTGGTACAAAATGATATGACAGGGTGAGCTCAAATGCTTTATTCCATGTGTCTATATGCATACATACCTCATGTAGCAATGGGAGTTCCAAATTAATCCCCACATTGTTTATTTGTTATCATGGAAGAATAAGCTCTTTGGCGTACAGCAAGTGAGTTGTCTTTTTCAGGGTGCCATTACTGGCTAGAACAGTGGTGCACATGGTCAGTGACTTACAGATTACACTGACCAGTGCAGACTACAGACCTAGCAAAAGCCTGAGTTACAAATGATATGTACTTAAGCTGGTATACAATCAACCAGGATACAATATGCATTGCCTTTTGATAACAGCTGAGTTGTATGCAGTCAGCTAGCATCATATTGCAATTATGATGAAACTTTTGTTAACCTGGTGTCAGCCTTGGCCACTTTCAAGAGGCTTGTGCTAAGTAGCTAGAGCAGGCCACAAAGTCCGTTCCAGAGTGGATCATTGCAGACGTTACAACTGGCCTAGGCAGCAAAGTAAAAGAAACAGAACATGGCAAGTAGTATTCCCAGATGGTGAGGAAAGGAGGTAAGAAGTTCTCTCTCCTAGGTCTGTATTTTTCATGAGCAGAAAGACCCCCAGCTAAAAGGTATCTGCCAGGTCCACACCAAAAACTGGTTCAGTCCAGTTCCCCAAATCTCAGTGGAACAGAAATTTGAATAACGCCAATCAGAGGATATTATTAAAATAAACCACGCATAAATATTAGGTGTAAACATGGGGGATTTGGGAGAAGACCTCAATAATTCAAGATTATATGATGCCAATCTGCATGTCACTATCCTCCTTTCTTCTGTGTCTTCCCTGGCTGATATAGGTGAGACTTTGTACTGTGCTGTTGCAGGTTGCAAGTTAGGCATAGTGACAAGTGCTTATTCTTATGCTTTGAAGAATAATCAATAACAGTTGGGTTTACAGGCCTGTTTCTTGCCTCTTTATATTACTTGGTAGCAATATCTTGTCTGCTAAAAGAGAATGGAGAATCACTGAGAAATGTGATTGTATCTTCATTTGATATACAGAAAGGGTAATCTTTAAGGTAATTGTAACTGTCCCTGAATTCTGTGTCAACGCTTGCAAAGAAGTCCTGATCATAGATGGGCTCTCAAAAGACTCAATGGTACTGGGATTTTGGTAATAGCACTTCTGCTTGTCATTACTCCAAAAAAGCCTAGAGCAATCAGGAATCTTGCAGCCCACCTGAATCAAGGAGTGGAGTATTTTCCACTTACTTTCTCAACCATTAGGAGTGGGAAGAGCTACTGCAATGCATTCTAACAGCAGATTCATTGGGTTCTTCCTGGTATAGCAATCACCCACCTATTGCCCACCTTAGAAGAATATCTGCGGAGATATCCCTGTGGCAGAGAAACACAAAAGAATCCTCCTATAGGTAGTCGCATTTCATTCAATGAAGTTGCATGAAAATATACTTTATTATAAGAGGATTCTGCTGTCAGTACTAGGTGTGACAAAGTGATGTCTTACTCAAAAGAGATTACATATGTGTAAATTACTATAGTATACAATGGATTTTATCATTTCCACTGCAGGATAGGAGTTTCATTAGCTATTTAGCTTGTTGTAGCTTATAGAGTCATAGGTTAACATACACACTAGGTCTAGTACTATCTATTCCACTGAAGCATTTGGAATATGTTAGGGCCATTAAACACATTTCTCAAATGTAAATGTTTATTATTATAGACTTTGTATTATATCTCTATAATATAATGCTGGGCAAACTTAACTGAGGTAAACACACAATGATAGCTCTGTTTACTCTAGGGACAAAATACCTAAATGGTCTGAGTATACTAAAAGTAATGAAAAAGTAATGAAAAACAATTCACAGACTAAACACAGAGACATTATGATCTGTTTTGTTTCTTCTTTTCACTTTTCATAAAATGCTAAGAGTTGTACTAATCTGTTCAGGTCAGTGTTAATAAGGTAAAATACTAATATTATAAAAAAATCATCTTCAAATCACTCAGTTTGGGGCAGATTAGATTAAACAGGCTACAGGGGAGGAAAACATAAACCTTCAAATGACAAGTAATTAATTCAGGGATTTTCAATTTTATGGTTTGCAGAACAGGAACATTTTGAGTCAAGGATAACTGAAAATATGTTATAGTATATGTGTTCACAGTACATAATAGAGAGCAGGAAGAAAGTTAGAGATATTTCTCATGGGACTAAGAAAAGGCAGTGTTAAAAAATCATATAAATTTAAAATACTTGCCATTCTGACTGCTTCCGTAACTCAGCAAGCTGATGGAGTCGCTTGAGTGCTTTTTCCTGTTTTTTCTCATCTTTCCACGACTTCGATGCCACATTTCTGGCAAATTCCCTTTGCTTTAAATCTTTCAACCTCTGTGTAAAAAAGGCAAAGAATCAAATATGTACATAAGAGATGCATTCCTTCTGACTAAATTCATGCGTTTCTGCTGAGGCCACTGTGTCACTGGAGGAAAAAAAATAACAATCATCTTAAGCAGAGTATTTTTTCATAACAATGCAACAGACTGACGTATGTTTTGCCTTGTGATTTCCACACCTATATATTTATGATGTACCTCTGTGCATGTATATAATATGTGTGTGTATGTATATATATCTACATGCAATATACAGGTACATACATATATCTCATATGTATTATGTGATGAGTGAAAATCCTGGTTTCACTGACTCAATGAATATATATATGAAACTACTTCTATAAACTTATCTCTATGGGAATATGTATGTATAACATCTTGTATTTGTGAGTCTCTGTGTGTATAATCACAGGTGAATCGGGTTGTGTGTGAGAGAATATGTTTTAAGAACAAACTTATTTTGAGAGAAATGGAGTGTCTAAAATATTTAATTAGGAATATGGAATAGCTTTCTTCTGAGGAATTTCACAACATTTATGGAAAAAAATGTACTGGAAAAATGCAACAGAACCAGGCTGTGAGAAGCCTTTAGTTCCTGAATGTTACATTTCTTAATTAAGAGGTTTTGCACAGGTGATAATGTACAATGAAGAAAGAAGCAGAGTCATCAGAAAAAGTGATGACTGTATTCTTAGGAAAATGGAGATGGTTCATCTTGCTTAGAATTAATTAAAATCTTTAGGACTCCAAGGCTGTAGTGTTAATTTGTAAGCAGATTTTATGTGAGCTAAGTCACCCATTTAAATAAGAGTTGCTAAGGCCTTTGACTGATAGATTCTATAGCTGTAGCTGCATCCTACACAGACTTTACTGCTAGGTAGTCAAGGTCAACTGCAGGAGAGGAATTCTGAATCAAAAGTTGGTTAGGGCAGAGACTGAAAGGACTCCACTGACTACTGTAGAAGTTTGAAATACAGGTTACTTTCTCCCTGTTTCCTTTAAAATAAATACAGTATTAAGCTTGCTCTTCCTTCAGATCCCTTCTGTTTAATGTCAGACTTCTGTTTGTGCAAAACCTACATTTCTTCTACATTCAAGAAGGCCCTTCAATGCCCTTTCACTTGAGACTCTTCTCCCATCTAATCTCATTGTCCTCTGCTCCTCTGTGGATGCTTTCTCTGGATCCCCTACCTGCCTATTTATGTAACTTATACACTGCCCATTATTTTAGTACCTAAGCTATTAACGTATGTATCCTCACAAATAGAGCTGGGCAGGAAAGGGTTTCAACATTCCGCCATTTCATGAATATTTTTTGTGTTTTTAAGCTTCTTCCATTGTGGTTTAGTACAAAACCAAGACATATTTTAATCTTTATGGAAAATTATAGAAAAAAAGAGAGGGGAAAAACTTATTTTGGGAGTGGGCAGTAGTCATGTTCCTCAAGAGGCACTTAGGCTTAAGCCTCCACTTAAATTCAACTGCAATTTTTAATGTGGCTTCTCCAATTCTTTTTAGGTACTTACCTACTTTTTAGCCTGTCAGTGCCTAAGGATTAGCATCCTAAGCACTGCCAATCTCTCAGAGCAAATAGTCACAGACATGAAATATGGGGTCCAAACTTATGAAGCATCATCCAGCAATGCTCAGCCTCATGTAATGTCTCTCAGGGCTCAAGCTAAGACAGACTTCCTGAGTTGATATTCATGCACTGTAGTGTGGAGGCACCTCACTTATCTTTAAATAAGTTATCTCAGGTACTGGAAGAAATATGACCATACAAGTACAAGGCTCTGCCCAGGATATTTAAAGTCCTGCTCACAGCCAGTCCACCCTGTGGAGCTCACTCCAAATCTAGAAGAATGCCAGTGGGGTTCTTTCACAGGGTTCTCCTTCCACACCTACTCCTGAGACCTCTGGTGTGCCTGAGAGTGCCTGCTGGAGATGACCTGAAACAACCTCATGAGAAAACTTCTGAGTTGAAAGTATGGGTAGTTGGCAAGGCTGGGGTGCACCCCTCAAGCAAGTAGGGACACCTTGCTGTTGCAGTGCAAACAAGTCATCAGGCAGCAGTGGTACTGAACCTTATCCGTGGTACTGAACCTTATCCATGGTGCTGCACCTTATCCATGGTGCTGAAGTGCCAGGTCATGCTGACTTCGATCATACAGAGACAGGGAGTGATTCCAAACTGCTCTCTTGGAGGAGGGTTGTTGTGTGCCTGGATTTGGGCTTGAGGCACTGATGATGTTATGAGCAAGTGAGGATTTACCTATCCTGACATCTTTGCAATAATTATAATTAATGAAAATGTCCAGTTTACTGTGTGCTTTGCAAGCTTGGTAAACTTAAATTGTGGGTGCCTCATAGTGCAGTTGCCTTCCCATTCCCACTGCTTCAGCAAATCTGGGTGTTGCAAAATATATGTGCTAATGGATCCAGGCCCTCCAGGTTTCCTCCATGACCTGAGGAAAGGCAGCAGTAATTTCAGAGAGGGGACCTCTGTGCTTGCCCCTCTAGCTGTTACTTCTTCATGATGTTCACACTTCTTTCCATTCACTTCTGTTTCAGATTTGCCTGAAGAAATGACCTGTGATATCACAGCATAGTGGAAAATTTGTAACAGGAAAATTCATCATACTAGGATAATGACTGTTCTGTGTTTGGGTCAAAGACTGAGGACTGAAGTACAGCAGATGCAGAGTTCAGGATCCTGTGAATACTGAGAGGGGTATTTAGAAGTACAGTGGAACTTTTTTCCTTCTTATCCAGCATTGAACTAGATAATGGAAATGTCCATGTAAAATGTAGAGGCTGTAGCAATCAGTAATGTATTGCACAGTGGCTGTTTCAGATAGATAGCCCTGTACAGAGGTTTGAGCAGTTGTTCATGACTTTTCAGGGCCTCAAGTTACCTTGAGGAGTCAGACAGGACAATGCTTACGATGGATTTCTGAAAACTTCACATATGCATACCTACAGGCCAGGTCTACATGAGATGCTGACTGTGCAGTAGTCCGTCACTACATCTTATGTCTACATGAGATGCTGACTGTGCAGTGGTTTGTGACTACTGCATGGTAGTGTCACATGGCAGGAAGCATGGTACAGCACTGCTGTGCAGTAGTCATAAGTTACTGCACAGTCAGCATCACAAAAAAGCCATTCTTTGGTGCAGCTGCACAGTAACTCCAGTTATACAAGTGCTCCGCTTATACAAGTGCTAAATGACTGCACCGTAACGGCTGCACAGTCAGTGTCTCATGTAGATGTGACCACATGTTCTAAAAATCCTGCTATGTGTCAAGGTGGTGCCGAGCAATACTGAGCTCACATTCCTTTAAGAATCTATCCCTAATTCTATATCTTTGGATTGTAAGGAAGGTGGAAGATCCAGATTCAAGTCCCTGAGTTTCTCATATCCTTGATTTGGCTCTGGCTGCCAGGCAATAAAGTACAACACTCTGGCAGAAAAGACTGAGAAACCCAGATTCTGAATTAGATCTAGTTTCAGATCACTGCTCTGGTTATCAGCATGAAGGTGATAACCTGTACTATTGTTCATTTTTAAGGTGGGTTTTTCTTTGAACAGAAAACCCTCCTGGGTCCTAAGAAACCTCCATAGTGAAAGCTTAGTCCAACTAGTACATATCTGCAATAGTATCCATTTAAAAAAAATTGGCATTTTCTAACAAAAATCACTTGTAGAAAAATTGCTAGCCAGCTCTACTCACAACAGAGTGAGGCCCAAAGACACCTGCTCTAAGTAAAATAGTAAATATGTGCTAGAACAAGAAACTTAACCCAATCCTATTTACCCATTGGCTAGCATCTTAACTACTGGAACAGTCAACCTTCCTAACTCACCTCAGCTTTTTCTCTTTCTCTTCACTCTTGTCCACCCTCCTCTGTTAATCCCTCATTCTCTTTTCCCCAGATTCTTCTCTCCCTCCAAAATTTTCTTCATCTTTTTCTTTTTTCCCATGGTCCTCAGTCTATTTTCACTTATGTTCTTTCCTCTTTGCTATTCCTGTTTTCTATGATGCTCATAACTATAAAATCATTCCCTTCAAAACCCATTCCTTCCTCTCCTTCCAGCCACCCTTTCTCCTCACTACCACTAGTATTTCCTTCCTCTTAACAGTGCCAGTCCCTACACTTGTTAGCTTTTCCACCATATCCCCATGTTCTTCTCCTTTCCAAAGCCACCTCGCTATTTTCTTTCCTTCTGAATCCTCTTCTTTGCCCCAGCTCTGAGGTACTGACTTCATTGGAACCTAAAGAAATTCAACAAATCTAGTTGGAAAATAGAATTTCCCTAATACAGAAAACTTGGATTTTCTTTTGATCATTCTTATTTGGGACAAAAAGTAAAACAAAAAAATTGTGAACAGAAAAATGACAAATTGGAAAATCAAAGTGGAATTTTTCAGGTTGTTCCCCATTGTCTGATAACTAGGACAGCTGCTGCCCAGGACTGCCCGGCTCCCTTCTGAGCTTGGGACTGGATAACCATTGGAGGCAGTTGTCCAAGGTGTTCACTCAGCAACTAGCTCCTCTGGGGGCTAGAAAACACCCTAGGAGTCGGGATCTCTCAAGAGGTTGTTCGCCAGCAGCTGGGGGATTCCTGGCTGCCAGGAACCCTGCTCACCTGGCTTTCATTAAAATTTTTGAGAGAAATGCTACAAATCTGGGGAAAGTTCTGAATCTGTCAGATCAGCACTTTCAAAAGGAACACTTTCCTGTCAGAAAACTGTCAGCCAGTACTGGTGCTTGGTATCTCAGAGGACTGAATTCTGCAATGGTACATCTGCAAATCCCTATTTAAAAGACTCAAACTTTCACAGCCTTGAAAACAAACAGGTTTGTTTTCACCCATGCTCTTCTATTTTTCTCTATCCCCCCACACCTCCATTGTCAACCTGAAATATGTCATATACTGCCCTCTTCTTCTGAACACTTCTCACTCTCTGCAATTTATAATTAAATACATTGGTAAAATAAGACAATTTTTAATCTCAGAAAGAAGACTCCCATTTCATAGTATTCTAGATACAAAACAACTAAACAAATCTGTGGGTAAAAAAAGCTCCCACTGAACCACATTCTCTGACAGCTCTCCAATTTTACAGGACTATAAAGTTATAAAAAAAAATAAAGATCTCATTCTTCACAGAAAAACATAAGTACACCTTGATTCTTATTAACGTGTTCTACTTGAAGAAAGGGCAAAGAAACACATTTAAAAAATGTCCTCTACTGATGCTTGCTATGTTTTAGCTGTCACCATGAGCTACTCAGTATCACACATAAAGTATTCATGAGAAAAAACAGAAACAGTTTCTACCTGTCAAGGAAACAAAGAACAATGTGAAAGCTAGTACTATGGAATGCAGGTACTTAAGAGCGGTGCCATTTCACTTCTTTGACAGTCAGGACGATAATCAAGAAAGCAAACGGACCAGCACTAAGAACAGAACGCTAGCTGTATTTTTACTCACTAATGGCACGCAGCAGATGTCAAGGAAACAGGGAAGAGAACACATAGAGTATAGCTACTGCACACAAGTACCATATTTATCTCAATCTGAGACAACTTTGAATTTAAGATGTTTCCTGCAATAATTTGATTTTATACATGGAAAATGTATAATTGTTATAATTTTCCATGTATAAAAACCAATGATCAAAGAGATTCACACCACCCCCCACTCCCACCCCCCACCGCGGCAGTGGGGAAAGCAGCAGCAGGGTGACAAGCAGTGGCAAGGGGCAGACAGTCGAGGAGTCAAGCAGCCTAAACCCTGCCCCTCGCCCCCTGCATCACAGAATCATAGAAATTAAGGGCTGGACGGGATCTTGAAAGATCATTGAGACCAAACCCCCTGCTCTGTGCAGGGCTACTACTGAGATCAAATGATCCCAGCATGGTGTCTGTCCAGTCTCTTCTTGAAGACTTCCAAAGGTTAGAGAAATGCACCACCTTCTTGGGATGTCTATTCCAGATTCTGGTCACTCTTACCATAAAGGACTTCTTCCTTGCATCCAGCCTGAAACCATCCTCTAACAGTTCATGGCCATTGCTCCTTGTCCTCCCCTGGGGCGCCCTAGTGAACAGGATTTCTCCCAGTTCCCAATATTCACCCCTTACATACTTATAGGCTGCCACGAAGCCCCCCTTAGTCTTCTCTTCCCCAAGCTGAACAGTCCTAGATCCCTTAGTCTTGCCTCATAAGGTTTGTCCTCCAAGCCCTTAATCATTCTTGTGACCCTTCTCTGGACCCTTTCAAGATTCCCCATGTCTTTTTTGAAGTGTGGCACCCAGAACTGGACACAGTACTCCACTTGTAGTCTCACAAGTGCTGAGTAGAGAGGAAGTATCACTTTCTTAGCCCTGCTGGTGACCCATCGGCTAATGCATCTCAGTATGCTATTACCTCTATTGACTACAGTGTTGCACTGGCAGCTCATGTGCATCGTGTGATCAACCATAACCCCAAGGTCCCTTTCAGCCATTGTGCTAGCCGGGACATCTCCTAACATATCTCTTGCTGCCTTTCCACCCCACCAGTTGCCACCCTACCACCTGTCTTCCCCATGGTGCCTGCATCTCCTGGTGTCTGCTCCCTGCCACTGGCTCATAACCCTCCCGCAGTGTCTGGTTTCCTCCCTCACACATACAACTTGTACCCTTACCTCCTGTGGTGCTTCCCCTGCTTGCCACCTGTTCCCCCCACCCCCTCTGCCTTCCACCATGTTGAATAGGGGGAGGGGAATCTCATCTTTGATTCAAATAAATATAGTAATTAAGAACTTCTTGTGAGAGATTAAATTTAAAAATGAGAAGCACATCTTCTATGGGTGCAGAAAAGTAGAAGACTTTTTTGCATCATATCCATTCACCAACACAACTTGTGTTAACCCAGCACAGTTATTTTACTGTCACCTTATGAATATTTTTTTGGCTATATTTGTAAAACAATAACACAACCATTTTAACATGCACCTGAAGACTTTCAACAGGTGGCGCTGAGCAATATAAAAAAGCTCTGTACACCAAAATGAGAACACTGATCCAGGCTAGTAAGCCAGGGAATTAACATCTATTTAAGTGTGCAATTGCATTTTTCATGCAATTAGGTGCTTAACTAAGCATCTAAAACTAGACATACGGAATAAATTATGAATAATTTAATAGTATTTTAATGCGTTGTCCTCCAAACCTTACAAATAACATTACTATGGGATAATATTTTATTTTAAAAAATCTACATCCCAATTTATATATATAAAAGCAATACAGACAATTGCAATAACTACAAGTAGCATGCTCTCTCTCTCTCTCTCTCTCTGCCTCTCTTTTTATATATATATACACACACACACTGTGGGTGTTCATATGTGTGTGTATGTATATGTGTGTGGAGTATGTGCTTCTAATTAAAAAAAATTTAAATATAAAATTATAAAAACACACTTTATAAGATTATAACACAATTATAAGATTCACACTTAAATTATATCTTATGGTCCAAGTGAAAAAAAAAATTCTGTCAAGCAGTGATTAAATTAGGATGGAAATTTGGGTGGGAGGGCTATGGCTACATGTCTACAGCTACAGCATTAATTAATATTTGATGTGGTTGGGCTTAAGTGTTATTGGGAGGGAGAGGGGTCTGTGCCAACCTGAGGCTGACCACCAGCTGCCAAACTTACCTACAGACCTTTTGTATTTTGTATGGCATTGGTCAAAGGGCAATGATTTGATTGAGGTCAGAATGAACCTCTGTATAGGGCTGGACTTTATTGGAATTTTACCTTTATCAGTGCAATATAAAGCACTATAAACTGAAAAGATGCAGAGAAAGGCAACAAAACGATTTGGGGTATGGAGTGGCTTCTGTCGCAGGGCACCTCAGTGCCTGCTCCTAGGGAGTAGAAACTGCCAGGGAGAGAGAGCCCTGGCAGAACATAACCACAGCTGTGGGTTGCCCTGGCAACTAATGAGGGTCAGCTGGCCGGAAGGGGGCAGGGTTGGGCCCTCATAAAGCCCAGGGCTGAGGCCAGGCTGGCAGTTCCCTGCCAGCAGCTAGAGGGGCAGAAGCTCCTGGAGCTAGGCGGTGAGAATCACAGGAACAGCTCTAGCTGGGTGAAGGATGGCAGCTCGGAGAGGTTTGAGCACCATGGTTCTGCCAGGAGGCTTTATGTTTGAGTTATAGCCAGGAGGCTTGAGTTTATGTTTGGCTTTGATATTACACCGGAGGTTTGGGTGAGGCTGTAGGGGTTGGAGGAGGCCTCATAGGGACCCCAGAGGTGTGGGGGCCCTGACGCCAAGAGGGTGCACTATTCTCATAGGGGGCTCATGGAGTGTGAGAACCCCGGCGCCAGTAAGGGCGCCAGTGAAGGCGCAGTGCCAGCGAAGGCGCAGCCAGTGGTGATGAGCGCAACCAGTGGGTTGCGGGCGGGGAACATAGACCCTGGGTTGTGTGCTGGGTACATAGACCCCAGCCCTGGAGAGGGGCGGCTTTGAGAGGCCCCAGCGCGGGCATGACGAGCCCCAGAAGGGGGCACTGCTAGGAAGCCCTAGCGTGGGCGTGGCGAGCCCCAGAAAGGGGGAGCGCACTCTAGAGGAGCCCAGTGTGGCCCATAAGGCCAGCCTCCCTATTATATTTACCAGTAAGACGTGGCGGATGAGAATTTGAGGGTGCCCTTGGGCTGACTTGGCACGG
>NW_005842849.1:59757-63796 GCF_000455745.1 Alligator sinensis | reverse complement strand
GGCAGCCTCCCAACTATACATAAACATCAAAGACGTGGCGGGCGAGAATTTGAGGGTGCCCTTGGGCCGACGTGGCACGGTGAGGGGGCCGTAAGGAGATCACGGCCCTCCTGCAGGATCCCTCCGTGACAGCTTCCATTCAAGAAAAGGCCATAGAGGGAAGGTCTCTCTAGCTTGGAAAAGAGAAGATCGGAGTGGGTGGGATAGAGGTCTATGATACTGGGATGTAAACAAAGTGAATTGGGAACTACTATTTGCTATGTCTTATAGTACAAGGAATTGGGGGCACCCAATGAAATTTGAAGGCAGCAAATTTAAAATAAACATAAGTACTTTTTAAATGTAATACATAATTTACATGTGGAACTTATTGCCACAGGAGGTGGTTGATGCCAATAGTCAAACTGGACTGAGAGATGGAGTAGGAAAAGTTTATAAGACTTAAGGCCAATCCGGAGCACTTAAACACAACATTATGAGATGTTACCTCAGACTCCAGGCATCCTATGATTGCTGGTAATCTGAGAAAGTCTGACAGGGTATGAACCATTCTATCCATGCCTTGTTTCTTATGTTCCTCCTCTAAAGCATCCATACTTACCGAAGTCAGAAGCAGAAGACAGGGCTAGATAAAACTTTGATCTGATGATGGCAGTTCTTATATTCATGTTCTCACAGCTAAATATCTGTGCTTCACTGTCTCTCTGGCCAGCCTGTTCAAGTATTTATAATTGTTGCTCTCTAGCAGCTGGTTTAAAAAAGAAGAGCTGTACTAATATTACTAATAGATTGTTGCTGAAGTAGAGGCATTTACTTTTGGGAGTTAAAGTCCTGCCTGGTGTTCCCCATACTGCAGACCAGTGGTTTAAGCAATATTCACAGTGCAGCCCTGAATAGGTCCAGTAAAGAAATTAAATCTATAATTTCTCTGTTATTGATGGACATAATGGAAAATGCAAAAGATTTTTTTTAAACAGGATTAATGAAAGGGGTTTTCAGAACCAGTATTTCAAAGTCCTTCAAATGTCAAAATAGTATTTGTGAGAGAGGACGATTCAGAGACTTTAAACATCTGGTAGTATGAACTTCAGTGAGGAATCCTACAGTTCTGGGTGATTCTTAACTTTGGCACTCTACTTGCCTTCCTACTTTACTTCTCTTGTGCATCTCTGGCCTTCAGAGAACTCTTTCTCTCTTTATGGAGGCTGAGGGAGTAGATGGAATGTAGTACTGGGGAGTATATCTCATTGACTGTCAAAGACAATCTTTGGATCATATTTATAATCGCTCTGAAGAAGCATATGTATATGGCTGGTAGGGCAAGGTCCAACTCAACCTTGCAGTGGCATTGATGGTGGCATAAGTTATACACTGAGAATCTAAATTTGATGCAACTCTACTGACAATGGCATTACATTGATAGAATTAGGAGGTAAAGCAGCCTGTGTTCTTTTCTTCTTTCTATACCCACTGATTGCCAATTGTTTTCTTGCTTACATTCAATCTTTTCCATTTTACATCCTCTCTTAACCAGTAATGTTCACTACTCCATAATACAATGCTACCACAAAACAAATATGGGAAATGCATTCATTTGCTTTAGGCAGCATTTAGCTGGATTTGGATTACTACATGGAATAAGTTTGATAGTTGACAATCAACAAAATCTTAGTTTTCATATATAAAGCAGCATAGATTTTCTTCTTTTCTGCATCCTTTCTTATTCTACAAAAGAACTGGTTCAAAGTATCTGAAATAAGTGCACAGTACAATGGACAAAATATTGAAAATAACAGGATATTCATTAATTTTGCTCCTGTTAGTACTCCTAACTATAAGAAAATAATGGAACCAATTACATTATTAGCAAAATAACTTAAGACTGTAAAACATCAGATGACTATGATAAAATTATTAGTGAACATAATTAAGCTTTATGTCTATAGCTTACAGTTAGCTGTCTGAGAAGGGGCTAGGGGAGGCAGGAATGGGGTAATTTGCTTTCACCTGAGAAGGGGCTAGGGGAGGCAGGAATGGGGGAATTTGCTATCAACATGGTGAATGACTTTCTAAAAATAAATTTGAAAGGCTGTTATGTACAGGAAAGTAACTTGACACTAACTGATAATATTTTACTGTTTTTAATCATAAGCAATTACAGTTCTTTTAAAATGTGTGGTAGTGACCACACATTGTGGTATATTATATTATAATCAACATTAGCAAAGAGGTTATTGCTAGCAAAAATACATGTAAAGTTAGAAGGAAGATGAAAATATGGTAAACATGTTTCTGGTTACAGAACTGGATATTAGAAAGAAGGGGAAAAGAGCTTACTCAGTCATGACCTGTGAAAGTCCCTCCTGCCAAGTATTGCTTGAGAAGATGACCATAGATTCAACTTGCACTTAGTCAGTCCCTCCAAGCTTTTCTATGCTTGTCTTGCATATGTCTTCCATAGAGTTTCCTGATATCTTGTTGTCAGAAGTTGTTCATGGTGTTTTGCTCTGAGCCCTCATCTCAGTCAAAATAGACCATTTCCTGTATGATTCTTTAGTACTGGAGCTTCTCCACTTTCTTAGGGTGGCCTTAACTGGAAATAAAATAACGTACTTTTTGGACACAAATGAAGGAAGACTATATTTTGAGGCTAATGAAAAATTATATGCAATTAATGAGTAAAATTCAAAGATGCCCAAAGAGCTATTTTATTCTTGTGGGAGGTGTAGAATTGCCTTGCCACTGATAAAGCAACATATTTTGATATATTTCTTGCCAATCCCGTGGCGACTAAGGAAGCAGTGTAACAAACTTAAGTGACCTAATGAGTAAGGTTCCCTAGCTCCCACAAGCCTTAATAAAGAGAATATATTAGACCATTCTCTGTATTTGTGTGCTATATAAGTCCTACCATGGCTATGCATAATCACACCAAGAAAAGATTTAAGCTTGCTGATACCCACGATAGAATTTTGTGTAGATGCAGAGGCTAAAGTTGTGCAACACTGTTAGTGGAGTTGATACTGGCATAATCCAAAGGTCCGTATAAATGTGGATATGGCTCTATGTCTGGAGAATCCTCTTTCCCATTTTGATTACAGGGAAGGATTGTCTAGATTGGTCAAAACCCTTTTGCTCCTCTTAAGCTCATTTTGGAAACAAAACTTTTAACTGCTTAGCCTTAGTAATTTATGAAAGATCCAACTGGAAGCAATAGATCTTGCCGTGTCAAAAGAGGCATCCACAGTGAAAAAAGATAAAGGATAAATCATTTGATTAATGAAGTCCTTCAAGGAATGATGTAGCATTATTTTATCAGGTGAGTAGGCATCATTTAGGTTTGTACCACTATAGCTGATATCTTAAAGCTTCTCTGGAGAGAGACTTTCTTGGAAGAATGAAGCATGCCCAACCTTTTGATATTGAAGGACATGTTCCCAATAGTTCCTTACCACCAAAAAGAGAGAGAAGTTTATATAGGGGAGTCCACTCTTTACAAACCAACTCTGTCTGCTTTGCATGGTTTTGTGCTTAGAGGTTCTATTTTTCTGTTGTTTTATTCCTTTACAGGAGAAAGATGTTCTATACACCTCTTTACTTTTGCTATGATAGTTCTTTCTGTTATTGAACATTGGAACTATTTTGTCTTAACTAGTCTTCTTATAGCTCACCACTCTACTTACTCCTCAGTGGCCCTCAGTAACTATAGGCTGCTCAGAAATAGTTAAGAAATCTAAGAAACTGTTAAATGAATTTCTGGTAATGTTGTAAATGTGTGGTCCAGAGAACATGTGAGAGACACAAATTTCTGTGTGTGATATATTTTATTAGACCAGCTGTGATAAATAAAAGCTGTGATATCTTTTATTAGACCAGACTAAACGGTTGGGTATTACCATACCCTTCTTCAGTTCTCTGGGAGAAAAGCAGACACAGCAGAGCTAAGTAGCAGATGGAACAAAAGCTTGTGTAAAACTTCACATGTAAATAAAAACAGGCTATAAGAGAAAGTATAACATAGCCAAAAAGCAAATGAGAT
>NW_005842849.1:48078-59726 GCF_000455745.1 Alligator sinensis | reverse complement strand
TGACAGTGGAAGAACAAGATCATTCAGGAGGGTCATCATCACTTGGGAAGTGCAGAGATTAGCAAATATCGGGCAGACTACAATGGTCCAAGAAGTTATCGTCTACGTTAAGTCCCTGGTTCTTGGTGTCCAATAGGCTAAGGAATTTTTTTTTTTTCCCCAGACTCATTTTGTAAAGATGTTTTGTAGATTCCCTTTGAGCATGCGAACTGTGAAGTGAGACAGTGATTTTTCTGTGAAAAGTGTTCTCCTATCTGTGTTCTAGTGTCAATTATCATTCATTTTGGGGTGTATTTTGGTACTTGGGGTGTATTTTAATATTTTGGTACTTGTCTGGTTTCACCCATGTAATTTCCATGAGGGCATTTGGAGCACTGGATGAGATATACCACATTGTGGGATAGACACATTTCTGATTCAGGGATTCTGATTGTTTTGTTGTGGGATATGTTCATTTTTGTGCAGTAGAGGTGAGTTGACAGTTCTTGCATTTATTGTTAAGGCAGGGCTGCGTCTCATTAGGTGCCTGTTGATCAGTCAGGAGTTAACTTCTGATGATGAGTTGGGCAAGGTTGGGGAACTATTTGAAAGACAGGAGTGGTGAGTCTGAAAATATTTCACTTAAGGTCTGGTCCTTTTTGAGTTTAGGTTGTGATTGTTTGATCCTTCTTATTGAAACAAGTGTGAGATGGTAGGTGACAACTGAGGGTGTGCAGCCAGGGAGGGTTTTCTTGTATTGTACTAGGTTGCTGCAGGGTATTTGGGTGACTCTTTCCATGCTTCTAAGTCTATCCTAACCATGCAGTTGGTCTAATAAAATATATCGCTCACAAAATATTGCCTCTTGCAAAGGGATTTCTATAAGTTTCCTGCTATATTGGCGATACTCTATTCGCTATCGTAGTGTCTGAGGATTTGCCTCCATCTCCTTGTCTAGATGAGGTATTGCTTGCAATCCATGATTACTCTTTTCAGCAATTATTCTGTCTTTTTGAATTACCACAGCTAATCAGGGTGTCTACTAATTAATATTCAGATCCTTTCATTTAGCCACAAAGTTAATGTAACTGGATGAGATGCTTAATATTTGTATAACACTTAGAAAGTATAAGCCACATAATAGTAATGTCCTCTATAATTGGACCTAATAGTTATGTCCTTTATAATGGACACAAATGTCTTCTGTGCCCCCACATCAATACAGAGCACATTATTATTAGACCTAATAACAAGGAATACAACATCCCAGGTTCATTCACTTGCAACTCTACCAATGTCGTATATGCCATCACCTGCTCACAATGCCCATCTGCTACCTACATTTGACAGACAGAGCAATCTCTATGTGTAAGAATGAATGAACATTGATTTGACATCAGCTGCAGAAAGACATAAAAGCCTGTGGCAGAAAACTTCAACCTCCCTGGACACTCCATCTATGACCTCAGGATGCTGTTCTCAGGCAGAAAAAATGTAAATACCAGTTTGAATGAGAAACTGTGGAGCAAGGAATCATCCACAACCTGCACTGTTAAGTATGGTTTAAATGGTGACTACGGCTTCTTATGTCATTGCTTGGATTAGCTTTTGTGACCACTTTGTTTCTATGGGTTCTTTGCTTGTATGCCTCTCACAACACCCACGTCCCCCCACTTCTCGTCCTTTCCCACCCCTGCTTTCCTATCTATTGTATTCTAATTACTCACTCCACTTTATATGTACACCTTATTTCGTTAGTCTATGAAGGTGCATATCTATTCTATCTGCTCTGATTGTACCATATGCTCCCATGTCATTGCAAGGGAATTTATGTCCGGTCAGTGATATTGGTGTGTTGAATAAGATTTCTAGCTCTCAAGACAATTTCTTCTAGAACTGATTTTAGAACTGGAGTCTAATAGTGAATATAGCTGCCAGCTCCTTGTGCTACCAGGAATGGAGCTGATGGAGCCTCTCCAGCTCCTCAATGAAAATGGATGAAAGATGAAAGTCTAGGACCAATTTGATCTCCCCGTTCCTCCCTTTCTCCTCCTCCTTTCCTTATGTAGTCTAGGGAATGGCAGGACTGGGAATGGGCCAGAAACTTTAAACAGAAGCTATGAATAAAGCTATATAAACATTTTTGGACAGAACTTCAAATATCCCCAAGCTGTTTGTGAATTCATATTAAATTGCTAAGGCATTTAAAACTGACATTTTTCTGAAAATGCTAGAACTAAACCTCTCAATATTTTCTCAAAGGGATGTGTTTTGATTTTTATTTGTACATTTAATCCAAACAACTTTTTAAAAAAGCAAAAATAAAAAAAGAATGTATCTTTCCATCTGAAAACATTTTTGTTTAGACAAAATAACTGAAAAAATACAGTTCCACCCAAACAGTGTTTTTTCACATTATTTCCTCAATTATTTACATAGCTTTAGCTGTGAGTGAATCTGTAAAGCACAAATCAAGATGAGCATATTTCAGTTTGGAAATGCAAGTCATTTTATTAAAAACAGCCATTCCTAAACTGTCTTTCAGTCCAATATGTTTGGAATATAGAGGACAAAAAGGGTGAGAGAAACATAACTTTGGTTATAAGTGCTTTTTATTGTACTTCACCCAAAATGGAAAAAAAAAAAAGTATAGAATACAAATTGTCAGATGAAAAGCCAAGGGGAAAAGTTCCAGCAAATCTCTCATGTGACTAAAAAAAATTAAATATTCAAGCAGATGTAGGGTCTATTAACAGAGGCTGTCATCTTCCTACAAAAACTTTTAACCAAGTATCAAGCTGTAGAAAACGAGTTCTTGTTTTTGTTTTTTAATATTTCTGGCTTGTCAAAAGAGAAATTCTGCTCCTATTATAATAGCTTCAAATAAACAGATTGCTCTTTGAATGGGGAAAATGATATTTGATAAGTTAAAAGGTATCCATTAGTCTGGCTAAGTGCTTTAATAGAAAAGTCAAGCTGAATGAAGTATACGAGATTTACAAAATGACATTTGATTGGAGGTCTTCTCATATTTTTTTGAGATAAGGTCAGACAGCCATTATGATCATTTAGTATGAATGAATAACACAGGCCATGGGATTTACCTGGATTAATTCCTGTTTGAGCTATTGTCTTTTTTTCTTTTTATAAAAAAAAAAAAAAAAAAAAAAAAAATCCAACCTTAATCTAGTGATAGTATTGGAGTGTTGCGCTATAATGATTCAGTAAAAATGAAAAAGGCAGCGGTTTTTGTGGTGGTATCATTTATGGGAGGAACTATATAGTTGGGAAGGATATATACAAGCTTTTGGTTATCAAGTTCTCCTCTTCAGGTCTGAGAAAAAAGCGGACACAGCTTGAGCTAAATAGCAAATAGAACAAAGGCCTACGTAAATAAAGACAAGATAAAAGAGACATTATCAAGTAGTAGTTAACTTTGATCCTGTGGATCATGGTGTATGCTTAAGAGGTCTAGTCAGGTGCTGATGAACCTGCTTGTTTGGACTCCTGCAAGAATCACCCCAAGGCCTTTGATGCAGATACCTAGGCAAAAGTATGGAGGAGTGAAGGCTGCTTAAGACTTACCATTCCCACTTTAGAAAATTGCGACAGAATCCAAAAGCCAGACCAAAGTCCAGATGTTCCATGCCTCGATGGTTGTAGCTTCTGCCAGAGAGCAACAGATAAGAACTGCTGCTGGGTGCATTTCAATCAGGGTGATGGCCCTTAGCTTTCCTGCAACCAAGGGGTGCAAGGCAGTGGGGGCTAGGTGTTGAAGTTCTCTATACTCACAAGGTTGCAACACTGTGGTATTTTATAGGACCTACCCCACCATGGGTAGCCCCACCATGTTGCCACCAGGCCCTCCAGTCGGACAGTTTATGGCCATACCCAGGACCACTTATCAAGCAGCTAACAGACAAAGAATGCTGTAGAAAAACAACCTGATACATGCAGGCCATAATCTGACAAATGCAAACAATTCAAGTGAGTCCTGACCAGCTGTGGGGTGCACAGAGACTAGCTGGGATCAGGTAAACTATAATGAGCCATAAAGTCAATTTCTATATTTAGTCACAACTTCTTAGTATCCAGTAAGAACTAGGTGACTTTATTCCTAGGTTTTGTTCTGTCTTCTATTCAGCTCAGCACACCTGTGTGTTCAAACGCAGAGTACCACTCAAGCCAGAGTGCTGTTTTTTTCAGGGCTCTCTTTTCAGTGACTTGTCATCTTCATTATTTACCACTATCCCAATCCTTGAATAGTTGGCACACTTAATATTGATATCGATGGTTCTTCCTGGTCAATGAAAAATACGTTAAGTGGCAGACAGCCAAGAACTAATTCTTGTGGGACCTCACCAGCAACACACCCACTCAGCGGAACCCTCAAGTCAGCCCCAACAACCTGGCTGCCCATGCTGTCAAGCATCACTCCTCCGTTCACTCATTGCGAGTTAGCAACTCTACATGATTCCAGTGAATTAAGGAAAACAAATATCTCCCCATACACCAGGATATCAACGATGCCCTTCACCATCAGCTAAAGTTGCACAAGTCCTTTTGGATGCAGACACTTAACCTTCAACAATATGACTTCAACTCTGATGAAACTTAGAAAACCGAATGGAGTTCACAGGATGTCCCACATATCTATCTTGTTTTAGATCCAACGGAAAAGGTCCCTGGCTTTGATTTCCCATGATGCTCATGGGCAACTCTAAACTTTATCTGTACAAACTATGGGAGATGCAAATACCTGATGCACAAATGGAAAAATAAAAACTCTCTCAGGTGAGACTGTGATTACCCAGGACAGACCATGGAACATATAATGACTCGATGCCCAATCCAAAAATATGAAGGAGGTATCACAGTAATACACTCTGCTGCTTCTGACACCACTGTCTGGCTCAGCCACCTAAATATAAAATGATAGTTGCTGTTCTGTATTTACATTAGCCATACAAAAGAAGAAGTGATGAGACATACCAGCTAGACAATTTTTAACATGTGCTGTATTAATTTTATATTGTTCTAGTTCATTGATTGCAAAACTTTTCCAACCAACAAACCACTGTCATCCCTCAACATTTCTTGGCAACCAACATGCACCCTTATAATGAAATTATTAATTGAAAGGGGAGAGGAAGATCTCATGAGGGCCCACTGGTAATCTGTGTACCATAGTAAGGGAACAACTGTTTTAGTTTCTTAATCAAATTATCATGTAATACTCAATCATGCCTTACAAAAGTAAACCCTATTACCTTTATCAGCCAAACAATCATCTTATAAAAATTATATTTTTGACAAGCTCTATTTTCTATAAGCCTGTATGGATTAGTATTAACCACATTACCTGTCTTTAATCCTGTATTAATCAAGGATTTATTACTCAAGGCTTAATCAATAAGAATGCTTTGCACTTGAAAGCTTGTCTAACTTTATGCTAACTGTAGAGATGATCCAATAAAAGATACCACCCCAAAGCAATCCTTGCTTTTTACATAATTCCTGGAGCACCATGGTTACAATGCTACTGTAACACTTCATTAATCAAGTTATTTGTCAGTGATTGTGTTATTTTTCCCTGGGTTTGATGTCAGGATAACAGGGCAGGATGTGGGTGTATAGGGTTTGTGGGGTGGGAGGGTGGGAACCCCCATGGCGCACAGCCCCTGCCAGAGGTGGCAGCAGCAGGCCCTTGGGGTGCTCGTGGCCCATGCAGGTGCTTCCACCTGGTGGCACATGGCTCCAGCCAGAGCTGCATGTGTGGGTTTTTTGCACAACTGGAAACCAGAATAAAGTACACAACCATTTAAATACAGAGGTACATACACAATACATTAGATGGGAAAGTGGCATTTGATGTCCTGACTGTATATGCATCTTTCCCCATACCCAAGGCAAAAAAAAAAAGGGAGGAGCACCACCCCAAATACACTCTTTTTGCACAGCCTGTTTGTGGGCATGCCAGATTTCTCTTTCCACCAGCCTGTTGAGTTATCATGGAGGCAATTCTCTGAATGTCCCTGGAGCAATACGTCTCTATATCACCTCTTGAAATGAGTGGTGCTTTAAAGGCATGTTAGGTCATGAATGTACATAAAACTACCTTTAATATTGTAAAATGGAACTGTTCAGTAGTTTTATATATTTATATTTCTTCTCAAATTCTTTGCCTATCACTTAACATTAACTCTCCTTCTTAGCAAACAATGATCTTATAGCAAGTCTACTTTTATTATTTATTTCTGGGAAACTATTTTTGTATGGGTTTTTTTTAAAGTTGATTTTGGTCCACCCAGTAGCTTGCTATTCATGTAGCCAATACCACTTTTCTCACAGCCGTGAATTTGAATTATTTATTGTAAAAAATAAATGTGAGAGAGAGCATTCATAGAACCACAATCCCTTCAAAATGTGCACCAGCACAGATTGAACATGGTGATAGTGACTTTATATCCTTTGGACGAGGTGAGCCAAAATGATACCGCTATTTATTCTGAAGACAAGGAGAAACAGGGCACTTCAATCCTATTCACCTTATCATTTTATTCTCTGAAACAATGTCATTGCTTTTCTGTATAGTACTGGTTTAACTCTTTAGAATAACCTTGTATAATTCTGTGGACTCTGGAAAGAATGTATTGAATGCAAAACACTCTCTATTTCATAGATGTGTTTACTATAGCAATTCATAAATGTTTCACTCAGCCAGTAGGCCAATTTAATGTAATTTGCTTTGCTTTTCTGCATACCTGGATTTGATGCTTGTTTTATTTTTACTATCAATTTCAACGACATTTTTTTACTTTTAACTAGAAGATAAAGGCCCTTGTACTCTCACAGGATCAGATGGAGATGCATTTAAAATAAGGTATTCCTGATTTACATTTCAGTGTGATGGACATCACAGTGTGGCCCAGGATACTTATTTGGAAAAGCTGAATGTCTGCCTGGCTAAAATAGTATGAAACACTTAACTGCTAAACCAAAAAAAAGGTAGGTAATCACTGGAGCCTTTAAGAGAAATGAATTTTCTTTGGAAGAAAGATCAACATTATTTCCATAATTTGGGTATGTTACAAGGGGCAAAAACTATACTGTGGCGTTTAAAGCAATATTTTCTGTAGAAAAATACAGTTGCTGATAATTATGCACACTAGTGAATGATATTATTTTATTCCAATATCACTGTTGCCAAGTTTCTATTTTTACGTCATTGCTTTTCTGTATAGTACTGGTTTAACTCTTTAGAATAACCTTGTATAATTCTGTGGACTCTGGAAAGAATGTATTGAATTAAGGTAAAACCTCTGCTTTTACTGTGCTGCTTCCTGTCACACCGTCCACCTTAGGTGCTCATTGTGGTTTGCAGGGAGGAGGAGTCTTGGCTGTTTTCCCAAAGGGGCTCCTGAAAAGGCAATCCATTTGGCCATGGTGTGAGTTTTATCTGGAGGAGATAATGAGCTCCCTCTCATGCATGACTCTGGGGTGGAGCTTGAGTACTGGAGCCCCTGTTTATTCTGTGCTATCATGCTAAAATGATATTTCTTCACATGATATTGTGCTGCTATAGTGCCTAGGACAATAGCCTGGCCCATGACCAGAGCTCCCAGTCAGGACCACAATGTAAATAAAAAATAGTGTATTTTCTCACATGGTTCCCCACAAAAGAATTGGAGAAAATTGGGGTGTTCATTAGACATGAGGAAAAGTGCTCCCCACATTTCCAGAAACTTGTTGCAGGGGGAGGAGGAGCAGCAGCATTAAAGTCACAGCTCTAGGAGTCACAGCAATTAACACTTGCCACCTCTCCCTCTCGTTCCCTATCCTCAGGTGTCAAATTTCCAGACCAATGGATCAAGGCAGCACATGGTATTTGTCCACAGCAGGACCTGGCATGCCAGGTCTGACCCAGCACATAGCCCTGGATCTGGCATGTGGCTCAATGCACAGCCCCAGTAGAGCTGGCATGCCAGATCAGGCTCCGCTGCACAACCCCAGTGCCAGTGTGCCAGATCAGCTTGTGCTGGAGCCACATGCAACGCCAGTTGGGCCAACAAGCTGAACTGGGTCCTTCCATGCAGCCTCAGACCCAGAGTGCTAGAGCTAGTGTGTAAGGTTTGACTTGGTACAAAGCCCCAGACCCAGCATGCCAAGTTCGGCCATGGGTCTCATCTAGTGCATAGAGCAGGCAACAGACTTGGGAGCAGGTTTGGCCCCGTAGCTGCTGCTGTTATAAGAAAGGATGACTTGTCTTGTTTATTCAATCTCTTCTTTCAAAACAAATTGTGTACCATATACAGGGGCATTCTGTATGCAAAAGAATACACTAAATAATTATTCTGGGTATTTCTTACTAGTCTGGACACCACAAATCCCCAAATGAGTATGTAAAGAGAGATCAAACAGAATGTAACTGAGTTTTACATATGTACCATTTATCATTTTCATGCATAACTGAAAGTGTGTTTAGACATATAGCTGGGTTATGTATCCCGTGGCCTTTTAAGGCTCTGAGCCAATGTCCACTGAAGTACAATGACTAGACTCCCACTTGTCCCATGGGATCTGGATCTGACTCTATAAATTAGATGATAATATGAATTACTAACCCTAGTTATTTGTGTATAATGGTAGAGCTGATTGGAAACCAGAAGGTCTATTCAGTAGGAATCTGATATTTGGGGTTATGTGGTTCCCATTTGTCTTCAGAAGAAAAAGCCCAAATTTCAAATGAAATTAAAAGTTCAAAAAGTTTCCCCTGGGACTGTAAAAATATGTTGCATGTGAATAAAATATACTGTAAGAGAGACTGAATCATATGGCACTATGAAAACAAATTATTTGAGTAGTAACTAAAGAAAATATTTCAACATTGTTGAAGCAAAATGTTTTGATTTTTAATTTATTTTCAATGACTAATTCTGTCAAAAGCAATACATTTCTGGAAAAAAATGATTTCAACAAAGCAGCTTTCTGATAGAGAAATGCTAATCTGAAAAATTTTGATCAGTTGTAGTCATTAAGAATTGCTATGGTATTCCACGTATCAGCATCTATCATAATAAATTTACTTAGTATTTGTATTAATGTCATTCATACTTCTTTATGTATTCCCTGGTAATTTAGCATTAGTTAGAGGACACTTATAGATCTATTATCTTCTTTGATTCCTGGTGCTGGTGAAGTCTATTTATTAAGAAATTGTTAAAGCAGTGAAATAAAAATTAGTCTGGAGTTACCCACTTTATTTTTTTCCCCTTGGAGAGGCATTAAAGGATGTTAATCAATGCTTCTAACTTTGAGTAATAAATTTCTTCTTCCACCATTTTTTATTGCCACCACAATAATACACAGATATGGTCTCTTTTGTTTTTAAATATTGGTTTTGCAATAAATGCCCCTTAAAGACATAAGAGATGTGCATTTCCTCATACACAAACATAATTGATTAGCATGACTTCAGAGCTCCACAGGACTCAATTATGCAGTCAAGTTCCATACATTAATCACTGCGCTGAAGGTACAGATGGCCAAAGTGAACAAATATATCATAGTTGAAGATTCTCGACAGATGTTCTTTGATCCAGATACACCTTTTATGGGTTAAAATGGGTGCAAATTGGTTTAGAAGAAATTCATCCCCTAGAGGAGGGCAAGCATCTGGACTGAAGATGACAGCTTGAAAGTTTTTGAGAAGGGGAACTTAAAATTGACTTTCTGTAAGTATTTGAAGACACAAGCTTTCCTACTCATAAAATCAACTGCAGAAATGTTTTCAAAGAGATATTGTAATTCAATAAACAATTGACCGAAGCTATATCATGTAGGTATTTAATCCAATATTCCCTGAATATTCTGAGGCCTTCCTCCTGTTGGTAGTATACTTCCATTATTATGACTCGGATTGCTTGTGTCATTAAATAATAAAGTGAGTTATGGCACCATGATTTACCTTGTCATGATGCCCTAGCTCAGTTTTAAGCAGAGCTCTTACATAGCCACGTTCTCAGCTGATACAAACTGAGCCAAATCAGTTAATTTTAAGTGTAGTTGTGCAGTTTTCCATGAGCAGCACATCTCACTTAGAAACCTGTCTCTTGATAACTGCCAGTCTACAAAGCACAGAGGAGATGATACTGTACATCTGCAGTCTGACATAATGCTCTCATGACACTCAGTAATTTAAAACACTGCATGTTATAGGCATACTTTTAAATAAGCGGTAATATGAAAATACTTAAAAAGGTATGTTGTATCCTTTTGTTGTTATCTTTATTGTTATAATCAATAGCAGTAATCTTTGGTTTAGGGAAAAAAAAGCCAGTTGTGCAATGCACTTTATTAAAAGACAGAAAAGTCTGATATAATTCATCCTGCCTATTAAATAATACTGATTTGGCTCTAGTAAAACTACCTTAAAGAGTAATTAAAAATAAGGGCATTTGTTTTTGCCAAAATGTTTTCTTAGGCCCATAATGCTTCTCCTTCCTCCTGGTAGATGCTACATATGGCATGTATTAGCATTTAAGAGCCTAAAATCATAGAGGGAATGTGTCCTGCATGAAGTTTATAAAAAGTATTAACTACTTAAGGTCAGGGTGAAATATAAAACATCACAGTTGCTTTTCCTCCTATAAAATATGGGCTCCATACTACAAGATGAGACAGGGTCCGGGAGTGGCGCGAGACACACGGGTGCAAGCCCACTGTGCCCCCGCTCCCCTGAAGCCCCTCAGTGACCCCCAACTGCCGCAGGGCGCCCCCGCCAACCCCCAGCAAGAGGTGGAGGTAAATCTGAGCAGTCGCAAAGCTTCCTCTCGTGCATGAAGGACTGCTATCTGACACAAGAGGTCTACGGGCCAATGAGAGGTAAAGTGCTGCTCGACCTGGTACTGGCAACCGGGGATGACCTAATCAGTGACCTAATGATTGAAGGGAAGCTGGGTGACAGTGACCATGAGCTGATCACCTTCACCATCTGCCGTAAAGCTGGCAAGTCAGTCAGCAATACAGAAGTCCTTGACTTCAGGAAAGCTGACTTTGACAAGCTCAGGAGGCTTGTTGGTGAGGCCCTAAGGGACCACAACCCCAAGGGGAGGGGAGTTCAGGAAGACTGGTTGCTTCTTAAGGGAGCGATCCTCGATGCACAAGCTAATACTATTCCAACTCAGAGGAAAGGCAGCAAAAGGGCACAGCAGCCCCCTTGGCTCTCCAGGGATCTAGCAGACCTCCTGTGGCTAAGAAGGAAGGCCTACAAAGGATGGAAGATGGGATACACCTCCAAGAAGGAATATTCTGCACTGGTCCAGATCTGCAGAGAGCGAACAAGGAAAGCCAAGGCTGCGACAGAACTCCAACTAGCTACAAATATCAAGGACAATAAAAAGTCCTTTTTTAGATATGCGGGGAGCTGGAGGAAAAGCAAGGGCAACACTAGCTCCCTGCTAAACCAGATGGGAGAACTGACAACCGACGCCCAGGAAAAAGCCAGCCTATTAAATGGGTACTTTGCGTCGGTCTTTCATTGGTCCCATAGGATGCCCCTGCCCACTACGGGACAGGGAGGCCTGGGTGAGGGAGATTCCCTGCCCTCCGTCAATGCTGACCTCATGAAGGAATACCTTGAGAGGCTGGACACCTTCAAGTCAGCCGGC
>NW_005842849.1:44105-47448 GCF_000455745.1 Alligator sinensis | reverse complement strand
CTGACGACACCAACCTTCGGGGCAAAGCATCCACACCTGAAGACAGGAGGGCGAGATCCAGGCTGAGCTGGACAGGCTCAGCAAATGGCCGGACAAGAACCTGATGGTGTTTAACACCGAAAAATGCAAGGTTCTCCACCTTGGGAGGAAAAACCTGGAGCACCCTTATAGGCTCAGCAGTGCTACACTGGTTAGCATTACGGATAAAAGGAACTTGGGAGTCATGATTGGCCACAAGATGAATATGAGCCTTTAATGTGATGCTGTAGCTAGTAAAATGAGAAAAACGCTGGCTTACATCCATAGATGCTTCTCAAGCAAATCCCAGGACGTCATTCTCCCATTGTACTCGACCTTGGTGAGGCCGCAGCTGGAGTACTGCGTCCAGTTTTGGGCTCCTCAATTCAAAAAGGATGTGGAGAAGCTTGAAAGAGTCCAGAGAAGAGCCACGCGCATGATCAGAGGTCAGGAAAACAGACCTTACGATGACAGGCTGAGAGCTATGGGACACTTTAGCCTGGAAAAGTGCAGGCTCAGGGACAATCTGATGGCTACCTATAAGTTCATCGGGGTGTTCACCAGGATCTGGGGGAATGATTGTTCACCAGAGCGCTCCAAGGGATGACAAGGTCAAACAGTTATAAACTCCTGCAAGACCGTTTCAGGCTGGACATGAGGAAGACTTTCTTCACTGTCCGAGCCCCCAAGGTCTGGAATAGCCTGCCACCAGAGGTGGTTCAAGCAGCTACATTGAATGCCTTCAAGAGAAATTTGGATGTTTATCTTGCTGGGATTCTATGACCCCAGCTGACTTCCTGCCCCTCAGGCAGGGTACTGGACTTGATGATCTTCTGAGGTCCCTTCCAGCCCTAATGTCTATGAAATCTATGAAGATGCTGAGCAGCCACACCACAACACAGTGAAGAACCTAAGCACGTGTTAATCTTGAAGCATGTGTTAACTCCACTCTAGGAAATGGAGTGCGATGCAGCCCAACAGTTTAGCATCTGGCAAGATCAAAACCTGTATCTCTGTTGGGCTGTTTACATTTCAGGTTTTGCCACACTACTTGTTAGAATTAGCACCTGTAGCTTCTTTGGTTTTTTAAAAAAAGCTCATTTAAATTTTGTTTTCATTATGAATTTTCAATCCTTTATATTTCACTTAGCATGTAAATGTTGACTCACCTAATCAGGTTATAATTTTAAGTAGTTTGCAAGTTAACTGCCTTGACACCTTTCTGCTATGTTTCAAATCTGTGTTTTGATATTATTCTAATGCACCTGAATTTTATTTCTGTTGCACTGAATCCATGTACAGGCAGTCCTTGACTTATAATTTTCGAGTTATGATGAATGCCACTTACAGGCTTTGTAAATTTACACCGTTTTGAGGTTCTGACACCAGTTTTGACTTTATGACACTCGACACAGCTTCCTCCAAATGGTAAGTCCCTTGTGGTGGGGGGCAAAGGGAAAGGAAGGGGTGTGGGGGGAAGTGGGGGGAACGGGGCATGGGGAAGCAGATCAACAACTCTGCAGCGAGGGAGGGATTGAGACTGGGGCTGGGGAGGGGCTAGGGCAAAAGCTGCCCACCTGGGGTGGGGGACTGTGTGGAGAGGGTGGGGCGGCTCCTTGATTTGGCACCATGAAAAAAGCAGGGTGTAGTTCTGTACAGGGCTGCATCACACAGCTGTCAGCCTGCCAAAATGGGGGGAGCTGTCAACCATGCCCAGCCTTGCAGTCTGTATTAGCCTGCATGATGTGGCTACCCTGCTAAGTATTCAATTTAAGGTCTGATGGAACCCAGCCACAAAAGTGTTACGCATATTTTGTGGAATATTTTAGTAGCTGGTTTCCTGTTTTGTTGCACCATTAATTGCCTGAATGTGAGGCAGGGTTATTATTTATGGCACGATTAACAGGTTAATTGCATCTTAAATTTAACATGTGCCAGGGGGCTTACATTTATAGTTATAATTGCATGTAGGACATTTCCATTCATTTTTATGGGCTTTATACTGGTCCAATTTATACTAACAGTTGAAAAATATAACCCTCTGGGTGCTTCATATATTTGAGTAACCAGTCCACTAGACTGGATGATTTTGTCCATTTCTCCTAGTTGCAGGATAAGTATTAAGATTTTGGTAATTAAAAAGTGTACCCTCAGAGAAGAATGGAAAGGATGATAACAGACAATAATGTACAGCACTTCCTCTGACAGACACATCTGATTATTCCTCTGCCTTAAATGCCAAAATCTGATAATATGATTCTGTAATTCCTCATATAATGAAATACCTAAGAAATATCTTACAGTCATTGGACCATCATTAACAACTATGAAATTAACTGTCCCATGGGTTTTTTTCCAATTTAAAGAGGGTTAAATTGCTAATTTACATGTTAATTAGCATTCTTTCTAAAGAGTAGCGAATGTAATTCCATACCATCTAGCATTTAACAATTTAGCTTATCTAGACATTAAATTTAAACGAAGCTCTTCATTATTTGCTAGAGATTTCTTAAGTACTAATGATTAAAAGAATCTCATTATTCTAAATAACATTCAGTTTTGCTAGGGTGAATACTACTAATTTGCTTTATCTCTGCATAATAGGAAAGTAACAAAGCATTTACAGTGCAGTGGGTGCATCAATTCTTGATAACGCACACTGGACTTCATAGATTTGGGGGGTTTAAAATAAAGACTTTTGTAAGATGACATTTAGAATCGGAATTTGTTGCCTCAAGTCATATCCAGTCAGTAGGCTGTGCTCAGTGGCATCCCAGCACTAATCTAATACATACTTTATCATGTTAGGCATGTGTAAATTAACACCTCCTCTCTTAGCATTTAAACAATTAATGTGCAGTATTAGAAAGTATAAATTATAGAACTTAATCTTAAAATCAATTTGAATTGGAGAAATAAAAGCTGCAGCTTAATTCAGTACTACCAGATATTTTCCACTTTCACTTTCACCAGCTCGTGTCAGCTCTTTGCTTAAATGCCGATGTAATTTAGTGGGTGTGCTGCATTCTTTTGTTACCTGTAGTTACATCAATGTATTTGAAATGACACAATATGATAGACTGTTTCATGGACTCACTGAATCATATATTAAAGGTACTGAAATGCCATATGTAGAAAAGATGATGGAACATGCTGCTGTGCTATGGAGTGTTGTAGCAGTGATGCACAGAGCTCATTTCGAAGCGTGGGAGTTGTAAACCCACCAATTGAAATGTATCAAACAAAAGTCCAGGGTCTGAAGAAAGGAGGGCATTTAGGTCCATGCATTTTCTGGTATCAAAATTAGGCAGGATTCTAGATCAAC
>NW_005842849.1:35448-44074 GCF_000455745.1 Alligator sinensis | reverse complement strand
TCTTTCCCTCTCAATTTTGTTTTTTGCAGACCCTGATGCAGAGCTCCAGGAGATTCACAGTATGTAAATCATCCAATTTGGTATCACTACAAAACCTATAGCGCCCCTGTACATAAAACTGTCCCAAAATACAGCTGGTTACAGAAAAAATTCCCATCGATGCATCTTCCCCCTAGTCCTTTTGCCTGTCATGTAGCACTTACAGAAGAAAGGGTGAAAGACAATGGGGCCTAACACAGGAGGGGAGTGAGAGGTGACAAGAGAAGAACCAATTTTCATGGAAGCTTTGAGTGTTAAATCATGAATGTTCATCACCATTTAAAAAAATATATACTCTGGAAGTATTCTAATGCCAAAGTAACCTGGATACCTTCCCTCTTTTCTTCTTCTTCAGCTTTTATGTTCCAGTTTTTATATCTTAAGTCTAATAATTTTCTTATTTTCTTTTAACCAGTGTCTCAGTGGTTCAATGCATTGACTTCCTTCTCTAAGCTCACAACTGGAGCTGTTTTAGACAGGGTTTTTTCTTATGGTCTCTTCCTATCTTTCACTACTGTTGCTGGTCTGCTCTGCTGTTTTCTCCAGGTCCTCCTCCTTTTATATTCCTTATTCTCTCTCTCATACCCTACCACACTTACTCCTTTTTCTCTTGTCTTTTCCTCTTGTCCTCTGCCTTGCTTTCTTACCTCCACGTTTTTCTATTATAGTTTCCTAATTCTTATATTCAATTTTGTTGTGTTGGCAACAACTCCAGTCAGAGCACAGATGTATTCCCAGAGCACTGTCCAGCCTGTATACTGAATAACACTAGTGTCCTGTGAAAAAAATTGCATGTGATCAGGTAACTGTAAACTGAACTCAAATGCCTGCACACTGGGGGACAAATTTAGATTGTACAAGCAGCTTGCCCTATTTTCTTGAATACCACACCCCTCCAAATAAGACATGTACCTTGCTTTTGGGAAGGCAGAATGACAAGAAAGAGACTTTTCCAGAGTTATGGCTGCATAGAGTAGGGACAGAGCCTAATCTTCAGCTCACTTGTTTTTCCTTTCCTGCTCAGGCAAAAGCTACAGTTTTATCTTTTTCACGGCCAAGTTGTCAGCAGCTCTTGGCTGCTCAGCTAGAAGTTGAAACAGTAGCTGCTGCTGAAGATGGACTCCACAAGTAGATCTAGGATTTTGAAAAGTGTGTAAAATAGTCTACAGGGCTTTGAACTAAGGGAAGAGAAACCAGGAATAGCTAACAGACAGCAAAATTGCTTAAGAAAAGATAGTTTGATTAGTGGAGCATATAGACCATTAAAAAGGTGAGAGGGTCATTAAGACCTGTGGAGGAAACAGGTAGATTATAATGAGTCATTAGGTAGATTATAATGAGTCATTAAGTTTAATTGACTGCCTGAATAGAAATGCCACTGCTGCTGCAGAGCACTTGGTTTTAAACTTTGGGTGGAGCAAGAATCAAAGCTGATTTGATTGCCCTCCCCACCCCAATCTCTGCTGGACTCTGTCCCTCCCTCCATACATCTGCTGGACTGAAGAGAAAGAAAAGAAGGAGCAGCCATCTTATAGCAACCCCTTGCTTATGTTCTAGGCAGAAAAAGCAGTCTCTCTGCTTAAGAAATTAACCCAAATTTTGGAAGGCTAATTTTTGAGACAAGGGAGTAAGGTATGAGTAAATATGGTAATCCTGGCACTTCCAAACTTTTGTATGCTTGGCTTTTTAACCTTGATGGCCTTTTAACTCACTCTCAGGTAATTTTGTAATTCTTTAAAAAGGAAACTTAAGCCAGAGTTTTCAGTTAGAGCCATATTGACTTTCTCCTGTATCATCAGCTGAATTGGACCACTAGACCAACAGCACATACGGCTATCACCTGAACTAATGAAATATCACACAGTAGTAGTATGCTGTTACCCTTTGTGTTCAACAGTCATTTAGAGAAGGATGACTGCTGTGGCCTTAACATAATTGCTACACCTAATAAGATCAGGAAACCTGTGCTCTCCAGGTTCTGGAGAAGAATGTGTATGGTATTTATGAATTGTTCTGGACATGCAAATTCTTGGACAAATTGTTGGATGAGGTTCGTTTTAATGGGAGCAAAAGATATGCTTGTTTATTTTACTTTGTTGAGAGAATTATTTGAAACTTATTTCCCCCCAAAATCATGTATCCTGAGGCACCAACTTGGAAATTTCAGCACAGGCCATTAAAGCACTGTCTTAAAATGGGCAACCTACATGTGTCACTGCCTTGTCTCTAAAAACCCAATAGAGATCATCAGCTAATCAAGTTCATAATCAGGCCTAATTTGAGAAGAAAAAAAAGGAAAGCATACAGGACTTAATATCACAACACAAATTCTGGAAGAATGAGAGCAGTGCTGAGCGTCTTTCACTGTGCTAAAGCAATTATGGGAATGGTAGAGTGAGGAAATAGTAAAATATTCAATGAGAAATTATCATATGCCCAAAGGGTTGTACCTATGTGCTATTTAGTAATAATTACCTTAGCAGCAGAAGTAGTATCAATGACGATGAACAAGAAAATGCAAAATATAAGAAATAAATTAGATGAACAAGTTATTAGACACACTCACAGCAAATGGGGATGGTGGCATCAATGTATGGTAAGAAAGCTAAAAGAGTGGGAAAATTGTAAGGGAAATTAGAGACTACTAAACAGCATAAACTAAAATAAATGCATCAGCTCCAGAATGAGAGAGAGAACAAGGGATTTCTAAGCCAAAGAGAGCAGAAGTACAGAAATAACACACTAGACAGACTCTATAAACAGTATAAATGAATTTGTAGCTTTTAGTTTGGTTTTCACATGAAAGAAAACAAGACTGATGCCAGGGATATAAACAATATACTGTTTCTCAGTAAAGTGAAATGTGTGCTTAAAAAAGGAACAGAAACATTGAATCACTGCATGTATTGTAACAAAATGGAATAATGAAGCATATAGTGGTTAAAAGATTCTCTCAGGGTCACAACATAACAGCATTTAAAGAAATAAAAGCATACCAAAGAAGCAGCATGTTTAGTAGGGCCAGACATCCACAGACGATAATCCTAAGAATCCTTTTGCACAGATTGGAAATAAATTAAGTGTCTAAGGGCTAAAACTAAGCCGATGTTTCACTGAAATTGAACAGTGACTTTTGGGGAATCACTATCTTTCTTATTCAGCTGAATTTTCCATATTTTGATTTATGTGTTAGAAGCATCTAGCATGACTATATTGGTGTCAATTGTTAGTATTTTATAAACCGAAAGAATAAGAAAATAAAGTGGCTTTTAAAACCCAGTGTTGTAGAACCTATGAATAGCTTAGCTTTATACCTATGAATACTCCCTTTGAACTAGTGTGGCTGCTTATGTTCTTAAGGTTAAGGATGTGCGTAAGTGTTTGCAGAATAGGATTTCAAATTGCATGCACCCCTTCAGTGTATTTGTAACTTGCATTTTCCTATTAAAAAATCCAGCACCTGCCAAATGTGTATACCTAAATGTATGATTTGAGTGCATATCCATATAATTTCATAGGCAATATATATATACACACACACACACACACACACACACACACATCTAGCTACTTAGAAGTTAGGTGTTCCAATTGGTATTTCCCATCTCAGATCACTTGCTATTATGCTTTTACACTTAAACTCATTTCCTTATCAGAAAGACATGATTATAGATTAGCCTTACCCTAATATACAGGGGAAAAATCTAAGAGAGATAATTATGACTATCATGTCTGTTTCTGTCTATTTTAATACTGGTAATGTTAGAGTGATGTTGTGGCTGTGATAACCAGGAATTATGCAAGAGGCATGGATTTCTTAGGGTGATATATTTTATTGGACTGATTGCATAGTTGGGATAGAGTTAGACAAGCTTTTGAGTGCAAGATATTCTTCATCAGGTCTGAGGAGTAAATGCCAGGACAGCACAGTGAAAGTCAGCATATTTGGAAGAAATATTTGGAAGAAAGGGGAGAGAAATTCCCAGGTGTAGATTATAATGTGCCATACTATAATATGATATACTATGAAAAAGACTGTCTTGCATTTGAAAGCTTATCTAACTCTATCCCAACTATGCAGTTGGTCCAATAAAAGATATCACCCTAAGAAATCCTTGTCTCGCATATTTAAATGCTACCATTTGATCTGTTACATGGGTGCTGAATGCTACTTCAGTCCAATATTTCCACATGTGCAGGAACCAAAATCTTTGGTACTAGAACCCCACTCGTTGGCCATTTAATTGAAAATATAGATATGAAGCCCTTATGTTCTTTTGTTTGTCTCCAAGGAGGCACAACCATCCCCAGGATAGGCCAGGAATACAGCCCCTCAGGCAGGATACCTTAAGCAGAACATTTGGAAACTATTAATGGCCTCTGTCTGAGGAAGCAGGCTCAGCAGAAAAGCACTAATCTGATTCCCTGTGGAGTATCAGAGACAGGTCTGCAGAAAAATGCTAAATGTAAGACAATCTGTATGTAGGCCATTTGTGGTTTTAACCTTTTTCTCTCTGACTAGTATGTACCTATAGATAGACAACTAATACTTCATTCTGAAGTTTTCTTGGGGGGATGTTGAGTTTCTCACAGGTCGCAAAGAGAAGTCTCAGGCAAGCAGGGCCGGCCTGACCATCCTGCGAAACCTATGGCTGCAGGGGGTCCCGCAGCCAAGGGGCTGCGTGGGGCCGGCATCCTCCCCAGCAGGGAAGTGAAAGCCACAGTTTTAAATTCTGCACCCATTTTCGGTGCCAAGTTTAAAACTGTGGCTTTCACATTTGCTTCCATGGCAGCTGGAAGCAGGGCCCCTCCTCCAGCAATGGGGCTGGGGGAGGAGGGGCAGGGCTGGGGTCTTGCTTGAAGAGCCCCGCTGCACCTGCAGACCAGGTGGCACTGACCTGTGGGGGAGGGGGATGAGCCAGGTTGGGAGAGCCCTGCCTACCTGCTCCTCACCAGACCCAGCCCAGCCCTCTGCATCTGCAGGGCTGCTCAGGATTGCTGAGCAGCAGCTTCCTCCATGTGAGCATAACCAGGGGGTGGGGGGGAGTGAGACTGAGCTGCAGGTGGCTGCGGGGGTGGAGGGCATGGAGGGCTGTCTGTGGGGAGGGGTCTGTGTGTGTGTGGCATCTTTTATTAGACCAATTAAATACTTACAAACATTTTTCTTAGCAAGCTTTTGGGTTTAAAAGCCCTTGGTCAGGCTGGGGATGCATCTGCAGTTGGTGCATGTTCTTCCTGGATGGAATGAATAGTAAAGAGGCCAGAGGCTGGGCTGCGGGAAGAAGAGCAGTCAGTGACGATGTAAAAGCCAGTGGAGGAGAGAGAGGCTGGAGGGGGAAGGGGGATGAATGTAGCAGGGAAAAGTAGAGAGGTACCTGGGGAGTCAGACGGCAGGCAGCTTATAGTGTGTCATAAATCCAATGTCTATGTTTAGTCCAGGGATGTACCGTGTCTGAGAGTTGTGCTGTGTTTCTCTTTGGTATGTAGATTAGGTAAAATTCCTTCCCTGGAGGTGTCAGATGGCAGGCAGGGAGGTAACAAAACTTTCTTTTTGTTCTGAAATGAAGTTTAAAATGCAAAAATCGGCTAAAATTTGGCATCTTCCATGTTTCAGGGATGTACTTGGTAGCTGTGTTGGTCTGAGATGAGAAGAAATACAAAAATGTAGAACTCTTGGTTCCAAAATACCTTTTACTAGGCCAACTGGGAAATCACAAGACAAAAGCTGGACCCAAAGGGACAGCTTTCCATCTCCAGCTCCCTCTGTGCAAAAATGAAGTTTATTTCCTACCTATGGGGACTTCTTACCATCTATACTTTTCTCAGAGCCTGATGAAGGGCCTTTGGATCCGAAAGCTTGCAGTAAAGAACAATTTGCTTATGATTTCCCAGTTGGTCTAATAGATTTTTGTATTTCTTCTATGTTCAGTTCATGATTTCTTGTATCCAGGAGGTTGATGAAGTGAAGTTCATAGGCTTGTCTGTGAAAAGTGTTTTGTGAATTCCCTTTGAGGATTAATACTGAGAGACTGGAGAGAGAGCGGTTTTCTTGTGAGAAATGTGCTCCCACTGGTAATTGGGTGTTCTGGTCTTTAATAGATTTCCAGTATGTGTTCATTCTGGTGAGCAGGTGTTGTTTGGTTTCTCTTACATATTTTCCATCAGGGCATTTGGTGCATTGGATGAGATATATAACGTTTCTGGAGGTGCAAGCATGAGATCCAGGAATGGGAATCGTTCTGTTGTGGGGTGTAGTAATTGTGGGGGTTGTGGAGATGTGTTGGCAGGTTTTGTATTTCTTTTCATGGCATGGCCTGGATCCATTTGGTGTGTTTTGGAAGTTTGGGAAGTTTGATTCTCATGATGAGGTTAGCAAGGTTCAGTGCTTGTTTGAAGGTTATGATGGGTGGATCTGGGAAGATTTCTTTAAGAATTGGGTCTCCTTCTAGTATGGGTTGCAGTTGTTTGAGGATTTTCCATATAGGTTTGAGGAAGGGGTGATATGTCATAACCAGTGGTGTGCGATTTTTTGGGGTTTTCCTTCTGCACTGCACCAATTCTTCGTGTGGCATCCAGGTGGCTTTTTCAAATGTGCATCTCTCTCTCTGAAGGAGTGTCCTTGTTGTGTGAAAGCTATTTTAGGATTGGTGAGGTAGCAATCCTCGTGTTCTCAGTGTAAATTCGGTGGGATCTGAGGACTTGGCTGTGTATCACAGGTTTCTTGGTGTGTTTAGGGTGATTGCTGGTTCTGTGCAGATATGTATGTTGGTCCTCAGATTTCTATTATAACGTGGTCTGTATTTTACCATTCTGGATGCTGATAATTGTGTCTAAAAAAGAGATGTTGGTGCTGCAGTACTCAGGATATAGTCTGATGGAGGGTGATGACTGCTGAATTTCTGATGGAGCTCAATCAGAGATTGCAGGTTTTCAGTCCAAATGATGAAGAGGTCATCAATATATTTTAATTATAGTAAGGGTTTGATGGTGTAGTCTTTGAGGAATTCTTCTGCCAGGTGGCTCATAAAAAGGTTGGAATACTGTGGGGCCATTTTGGTGCCCATTGCTGTGCCCATGGTCTGGAGGAAGTGTTGGTTATTAAAAGTGAAATTGTTGTGTGTGAGGATGAAGCATATAATTTCAGTAATATCTTTGGGTCTTTACTCAGAATTGTCATCTTGCTCTTGTAGGTATGTAAGACAGGCTTGGAAGCCATCCTGGTGTGGGATGTTGGTATATAAGCTGGTAAACATCATGGTGGCTAGGAGGGTATTGCTGGGAAGGTGCTCTATGTTTTTAAGTTTTCGTAGAAAGTCTGTTCTGTAGTGTCTTGGACAAAACTCACTCTTTCGGTAACAAGGGGTTTAAGGATTGATTCCACGAAACCCACTGACTCTCATGCACTGATTCTCTCACCCACTGACTCCTCAATTTACATTTTCACTGACTGGCTTGCATGCAGACCAGCCTCTCTGACTTCTTTACTATTCACTCCATCCAGGAAGAGCATACACCAACTGCAGATGCTCCCTCAGCTTGATCAAGGGTTTTTAAACCTGAAAGCTTGCTAGAAAAATGTTTCCAACTATTTACTTGGTCTAATAAAAGATATCAGATTTACCCAAAGAACCTTGTCTGCCATGTGTATGTGTGGGGTGGGGAGCAGGGAGAAGTGGCGGGCATGTGCCCCACAGCCTGGCAGGGTCCACCCAGCCTCCCCTGCCAGCAGTAGGAGGGGAAGGGGCCCTTCCCCCCTAAAGCCCAGCTCCCATGTGGGGAGGGAGCCTCTAATTTTGTGCTTGCCCAGGGCCCCAGTACACCTTAATCCACCTCTGCACTTGCCTTTCCTACCCGCTCTGCCGACACCTTCTTTGCGTCAGGGGGCCCAAAAACTATACTTTCCAGGGGGCCCCAAAAAATTGTGGACCAGCCCGGCAAGCAGGTTTCAAACCCTTTTGTGGTTAAGGACTATGTGGTTGATAAACTGGGGTTCTGTAGCATGGAGACCTAATCTAAAAGCAGAATTCCACCTTAAGAGAAATGCACTGTGCTGCCTCTTGGAAGAGTTACTCATGGAAAGACAGAGAAAACTAAGATGTACAGCCTCAAATCTGTATGTGTCTATTTATCCCTGCTTTTCTGTACCAGCAAACACCAGCTAACATTTCAGTACACGTGCTTAGATTTGAAATAGTTTTATACCTACCAGCATTACAGTTGTAGCACAAAGGAACCATGGGGCGCATCTCCACAAATGCACACATGAGTTTCCTTGGGGACAACTAGCAGCGGCACATATTTGCACACATGCTCTGGCATGCAGCAAATTGCCCTGGGCGGGATAAGAGAGGTTGAAGCCAGCACCTGGCCCCAGCAGCCTTTCCTGGCATCCTGAAGCAATGGCAATCCAGGCTCTGGTGTCAGGTGTTGAATGTTGCCGTCACATGCATAACACCACTTTCTTTCTCTGCACGTTTTTTAGATACTGGGATTTCCTGGTATCTAATTTTGCCTCCACACTGAAAACCTGTTCACTTGTGCCCTGTGTATTTTGTGGCACCTCAAGAACCTTTGAGGCACTTCAAAA
>NW_005842849.1:34657-35438 GCF_000455745.1 Alligator sinensis | reverse complement strand
TCCTGCTTGTGGGGATGCACCCATGGACATCAATAAGGGATGTAGGCACAAAAGCCCATAGTTAAACATTGCTGGGTGTTAGACTCTGTAAAGTGTGCATCCAAGTGCATGCCAATATTTATATCTAAGTATGTGAATGTTTATGTATGTAGGCTGAAAAATCCTGCCCAAATAATACAAGTTTCTTTCTACTTAAACAATACTCAGCTGCTTTTTAAAGATGAGCTTCACCCTGACTTGCTATTCCTAAAATATAATAAATACTTGTGATGTCACCAGAAGCCCCAAGATGGCAATACAGCCTTGTTTTTCTTAATTGCTTATTTGTATTATTATTATTATTATATGGCATCTAGATTAGATTTATATCTTGCCATTGTCTCCTTGGGCAACTTCCAAATGCCTTACTAGTTATCAAAAAATCACATATGCAAAAGTGAAAATCTCCAGCTACTACCATAAGTGAATGGATGAATGCTATGAAGGACCACATACCATCAGCAAAATACATACTGTTTATCAAATTCTGTCTCCTTTGTATTAAGACATGTAAATTAGCAACTCTATTAAAGAAAATGTATACTTATATTATTTTCTTATCACATTTCATATAAGCATGTAAGCTAGTTCTTCAAAAACTAGCTTGAATTTCCCTCTGCAGTAAACCTTTCTTTAAACAAAATGTGACAGGGCACTTGTTTCCTTCAGTTTAAGGCTAGTTTTGGTAAAAAATTGCTTATAATTCAGTTACTGTTTTTCACAAAGAGGAATGTAAACATTT
>NW_005842849.1:33413-34647 GCF_000455745.1 Alligator sinensis | reverse complement strand
TCGTTCATCTCAGATACTTGGTGGAAAGCAAATTGCCCAAACAAATCTGTTGCCCAGGTCTTCACAGATTCTATATTGGTCTGCGTGTTGAAGCCACGTGCCTGCAATTATAAGCCTGTGTGAGGATGACAGAAGGTCCAGAAATAATGAATTAAAACATCTGGCTGCACACTGACATTACTCCTAACTCCCCAACACCATACCAGCCCTGATTCTAATACCATACTTAACAACAGATGCAGAGAAGCCCTTGTACTTATAAGAGGGCCTAAACACAAGCAGAATCTTAAGATTTACACTCAAGTACTTACTCTTCACTAAGGGTTACCTTTTCCATCTGATAAAGACAATTGAAGATATAACTTTATACTTTATGTGTAAATCATATTAGACCATACTATATTTTTGGGAGGGGGAAGATAATGTAAAAATACATTTTTTTGAAATGTGAACTTAATGGACTTCATAAATTAGTTTAGTGTTACTATAGAATATTGTGTCAGAATTTTATTGAGGTTAGCATAGTGCAATAGAACAAGTCCAGGCTGTTGCTGTAAAATCGTATAAAAGTTTCCAGAGCTGAAGAAAATGAGTATTGTACCAAATATTAGAACCCAGTTTTGCATTCTTCACTTTAATGATTAGCTAAAATCAGATGGTAAAATAGATTATAAAGTAACTTTTATAAAATATAATGCTTTGCAATTTTGATCCAGAAATAATTAAAGAAAATCAGCTTTCTGCCACACACACACACACACACACACACACACACACACAAATAGTGCAGGAGAACAAGGATCATATGGCACTATACTTAGTGAAACCATAAATGCCTCTATCTTCATTCACCCTTGTACAAAAAATCCCCGTTTCTTTTTCAGCATGAAATCTGAAAAAAAAGCACAAAAATATCCAGCCATACAATAATATCATAATAGTCTGTTAAGTAGTTGAATAATTTAACAGTAATTTGCCACTCGTTATTTTCTGAACAGCCCTATTTTAAATGCCTATAGCCAAATTCACATTGATTAACAATTCACATTGTTCATTCTCTAATTTTATGGGTCCCCATGCTTATAGCTTCTTAAGAAATTAATACTTTTTGCTATTTTTCTGGGCAAGGAATGTTGTCAAATCAGGGACCAGCAGCTTATGGACAGGAAGTAAGGAGGCTAGAGGAAGTACTAGTACTTTGTATTTCCTCTAAATGACCCCTTCGATCAATTGT
>NW_005842849.1:13955-33403 GCF_000455745.1 Alligator sinensis | reverse complement strand
GCTGAGATTGATGGAGTCTCTGTCTAATTCAGCCTCAATTAAAAGACTGTTGCCAGAATAAAGAAGTATGAGAGTGACATGAAACAGAAAAAATATATATAACAGAGGAAGCGATGAGGAATTGTCCAGATTTCTGAGAGAGGACGTGCCCTAAGGGAAAGGAATTAAATTGACATTTCTGAAATTTTTCTTGTGGTTACCATGCTATTTAACAGTTTGAAACTAACCCTAGAGAATACAATTCAAGAGGTCATAAGCAATGTGATTCCATTTTAAGGTTAATAAATATAGAGTAAATACAAAAGACAGAACTACCCTATCACTTGTATCATGTAGCTACTACCTGAGCATCAGAATTACTTTTAAAAGGGGAGAGTGGAAGAACCTTGTGCTGCCATGAAATACTATATGCATTTAAATATACTATGTGCATTTAAATATAGGTTGCTAGTCTCTGGGAATGCTGATCTGGCAGCTTTTACAGCACTACGTTTACTTAAAAATTAAATGTTATCTTTTAGGATGGAAAGCTGCCAAGACAAACTGGCTGGCACATCAAAATGGCAGTTTCATTTTGCATTAATCACACCCAGTGAGTAGCATGGGAACAAGGGCAGGTTGTCTCCATGTGCTGGGAATGGATCTGCTTGAGTTTAGAGACCGTCCAGACAAGTAGAAAAACTGCTAAAGGGTGAAGGCAAATCCTTTTGTGTAGCAAAAGGGGATTATAGGGATTAGTGTCACACATTTGGAATATGAAAATGTATTTGTTTTATATTATTACAGGCATTCTTGTGGATTAATTGTGTTGTGAAGGGCTGTTGTTGTTTGCTTGTTTTTGTAAAATTCCAGTAGAAAAATGTGGTTTTGTTTAGTAAAGGATGGATCAAGTTGTGACAATTGTTACACCTCTGCCACATGTTGACTTTGCCCACATTGCCCGTGTCCACATGAGTGTGGACATTTGTTTCCCTGGGAACAAGAAGCAGCAGCACACCTTGTGCCACTGCTACTTGTCCCCAGGGAATGTCTGTGCCACATGCCCTCTGGTGTGCAGCAGGTTCCCCCAGGTGGGGTAGGAGAGGCTGGAGCCAGCACTGTGCTGGCCCCAGCAGCCTTACCTGGGGTGCTGAGGGCCTCTTGGGGCTGCAGCGGTGGAGATCCTGCTGCTCGGAGCCTGCCCGGCAGCCGGAGTGTGGCTCCAGCTTCCAGGCTCCAGTTTCGGGTGGCACGCACTGCCCCTGCATGCACCACTCTGCTTTTATTTTGCACAGTTTTTTTTTTACCCTGGGATCTCCCAGGTTCAAAGAAGAATAGCTGAATGTCTGCGGTGCCACATACTGCACAGCAGCGCTTGTCTAGACGTGGCCACTGACTTCACTAGGTTTGCACAGAGTCAGTGAGGTCAAAGTTGGGCTCATAATGAGAATGCTGCTGTTAGGGATGTCTAGACCCAAGATTTTGGCTAACCTACAGCCTGTGCAGCCCCACTCAGGACAATAAATATGAGTGAGAGTCAGTGCAGCATTTTTGTCTCAGCATGCTGCTATGGCATGTATATGGGGAGGAAATAAGCCTTGCAGTATCTAGTGATTCTTAATCAAATACTTTGTGATAGAGTGTGACCCTCTCTCCCCTCAAGGAAAAAAACCATGGAGCATCCAGAAGGAAATGGGTTAATCTTCTCAGAACCTCCCAAATCAGGTCATAATCATTAAAGTGTCTGCCTTATAATTAGAAAGTTCTGAGCTAAAATTCTCTTGAGATTTTGTCTTCATTATGCATTATCTTCCTGTCTCTTCTCTCATTTGGATATGGATGCCTATATTTTCACCACTTAATTATCTTTATCATCTCCCCCTGCCCTATGCACTGGAATAACCCATTTCAATTACATCTTGTGTAGCATAAGAAAAACCTGATCCATTACATCAGAAATTCTGAAGGCTCACAGTTCTTAATTTGACTTTAGAAAAGTGCTTTGTTTGAACCTTAAAATTTTTACATGAACTAGAAGCACATTTCCTCTTTACTACCACTTTAAATGGGCATTCAGCTACATTCAGAAGAAAGCCAGGAAAGCCAACCTTGCAGGGCAGCAAGCATGCACATTCTAGCTCTAGCTAACATATAGTAATTAATAAATTGGTATAAAACAAATAACGACAAACAATAAGAAAGGACTATCTGCTTTCAGAAATACCATACCATGTTGTTCAATAGTATGTTATCTTACATTATGTTCTTCGTATAACAGCATGAATTCCACCCCAAGAAACAATGAGACCTAGATTTCAACTTCATAAACATATGCTTTTGTTTTTTAAAACAAACTGCTTTTCTGCCCTTCAAAACAGCATGATCAGCCTGAAACAGCATGATTGTTTGCCATATGAATCTAAAAGAAGAACTCTGAATGTTTGAGAAAGTGATACATCTCCATTAGTTTGATAGGCAACTCCACATTTAAAAACATCACATTCAGTGCAATTACTGATCTCAAATCAGGGGAAGTGGCCAGTCAGTTGGATTGTTTTACATTCAATGATGTTTAAGACTAAAATAATATTTTACATTTAATTTCAATGGAAACTAATTTTAAATTGGGTTGCATTTGATGGTTCCCATGACAGCTAGTATTTCACAGGCTGTCCTTCTAAAAACATTAATATGAACTAATAATAGTCAACTCCCTTTCAAAACCTGATCTTATTCTGTTCCCACCCTAAAATAGCACTTACTTTTAAAGATTCTTTCATTTAGGTTTGAACTACAATCCACTGAATTCAATGGAAAGAATCTATTTAATAGACTTCAGCAGAGTTTGGATCAAAAGTAATGTAAATGGAGTATGGGATGCAGTTAACAAGAACAACATTCTTAAACATGCCATTCAATATAACTTGAAGTGGCTATAATTATATTATTCTTTAATGATGAAATACCTATAGTAATGTGCATGGTTTTTCAGGTTTACCTGCTTGTGAGCATGGTCATACGAATTGATGTGGTTGTCAAATTCCTGGTGTTTAAGATACTGTTTATCACATAATTCACAATAGAAGTTAGCCTTCACATCCTCCAGAGCCTTTGCTGCAGCCTTCTCTTTCTCTGCATAATCCTACAAAGGCAAAGGTAAAGGTAGCATTTTGTTACAAATAGCAGAGAAGATTCCAGATCTGCCACTTAATTAGGTATGTGTTAAATTATGCAATAAGCAGCATTTTAAATGGTAAACATTTTAAATAGAAAAGAGCAGAACTTAAAAACTCTGTCAAACAAACCAGACCAAACTGATGATTCACTGAAATCCACAGTGGTGTGAACGTATACCTGGGGCAAGTAAGTCTTTGACTCACAATATTCTTTCAAAGATTAAAGAAACATTTGTTCTCAAGAATAATTATGCATTTGAGTTTGACCCAAGTCCTCTACTGAAGTGCAAATACTAAGAACCAAAGAAAGCATAGTATTATCAAGTGTATGACTTAAAATGGTTGATTGAGGGAGCTTAACAGTGGAAGGCATGCAAGTGAAAGTGTGGACACAGGGAAGGGTGTGGCAGTGTGGATGCGCCCCCTGTTCTGCTCCAGTCTGGGCGATGACTGTGTGGGGTGTCAGGCTCAGCAGGGGACAGCAGTTGCAGTGAACAGGTTCCCCCTTCTAGCACCTGCTCTCTAGCTGTGCTGCCTCCCCCAACAGCTGCTTCCCTACTGGCTCCAGGCAGGTGTTGGAAGGAGGAACCTGTATGCTGCCACCATTTTTCATAGATGATACCGGCACAGGGAGAGCTCTGGAGCCATTCCTACCCCATATTGCAGAAAGCAGCTATACAGGGAGCCTGGCTTGGCCAGGGACAATGGCAGTGGTGCAGTTTCCTCCTTCCAGTACCTGCTTCTGGGCAGCAGGGGACACCGGGGTTTGGATGGGGAGGTGGGGGGAGTGGGCAGGGAGTAGGCACAGAAAGGAAGAAAGTGTGTGCCACCACCACTATCGATGGAGGATGTGTGCTCCTCATGCAACTGCTCCCCGTAGCTTCTAGCTGGAGTGGGGCCAGAGGTGCTCTGGGGCCCTTCCCCCACCCCCAGATCAGCCAAAAACAGCAACAGTGGTGTCGACAGGGGGTGGGTACTCCCCCTGTTAGTTTGGTCCCCATCTTGCTCCCTGGTGTTCCCTGCTGAAATGGGGACTCCAGCCATGCCTTGCCCTCGCCCCTGCAGTCTGAGATGCAGTGTGCCACAAGCCACTTGAGTAAATCCTGGATCAGCCTATGTGAAGACATGCAATTATGCTGTTATTCCAATATTTTTACCTTGCACAGATATGTGTCTGTACTTTCAAATAACATTGCTCAGAGGCAGCAGGCTTAGGGCTTTGTTACACCTTATGCTGTGAGCTGCACAAATGTTGATGTGTGTGAAGGCTAGTTTGAGTTTGGACAGTTGCATTTTAGGCCAGCAGAGGCCTGGAGGACTGAAAGGTAAGAATCCCCACCGCAACTCCAATTCTGGGCTTCCTCCTGCTCCTCTGGTTCTCTCTGCCCCCAGGGCTCCTTTTCTCGCCTCCAGCCTCTTGGGGTTCCCCCCTTCCACCACTTACTTTTAGGTTCCTATGCATCTATCCCAGGGGAAGGGTTAATGTGCCTGCCTGGCTGCCACTGCTGGGCTGCTGCTCTTCTCTGAGCTGAGCCTGCCCAGAGAGCAGCAGCAGTGGCTGGGTAGGCAGGTTAATCCTTCCCTGCCTGCTCCCCTAGGACAGACAGTGTGGGCAGCCACAAGTAAGCAGGGGTGGGGGCCAGTGAATGGAGGTCTGAGGTGCTGGGGAAATTGGAGGGGAGGAATTGGGCCAGTGCAGGAGCAGGGCAGGTAGGGTGTTTACACTAAGGTGTAGCCTAAAGTGACTACCGCTTAGTATAACAGGAGCTGGGTAACAGAGAGCACAAATAATCCTGCCCTGGAGCAGTGGAACTTTGAGTCAGTTAAGGAGTGCTTAAAACTAGTTTCAGGTATTAATGTGTAGACAATCCAGGGGTTAAGAGCTCCAGGAACTACCCAAAATTACCATGTAACAAGGCCCTTATGCAGTTGAGTTGTGTATTAAGCAAGCTGTCTTTTGTCTTCTGTATTCTATGATATAAAAAGGCTAGAAAAGTTCTGGGTATGACTAGCTCCCTTGGCATAGGGGAACTCTCAGCTTGTTCATAATCTGTATCATTCTTGCCTTCATTCAGCTGCAGCATGTGGTTAGGGTATATACTGCTGTCATTTTATCTGAGAAAAGAAAAAGCAAATTGCAAATGTGACAAATACAGAAAACAAAAGTTGGGAATATATCAGTTAATTTGGTACCCATGATCACATTCACAATGTGTTATTTGTGAGTACCATGCACTTGTACACAGGTTGTGGTAATTCAGTACTTGCTGTAATTAGTATATCCAGTCATGAACGGGGGATAAGGTACATTGTTTTTCTATAACATGGCTTCCATAACTAAATGGAGTTGCTGTCTGCAAACCTGCCCTCAGCAGACCTGCAAATTTTGAAATCTTAATAAAAAGAGTCCCAAAGCCTTATTCCACAAAGGGCATGGCCTGCAAGCTTTGAGAACTGAATGTGCCTTCCTTACATAGTAACACAGACATCACCTCTTAGCATAGTGTGTCAGAATTGCTGGAAGAGTTTGTCTCCTGAGTGGTTATACTATGCAGCTGCCTGGCCTCAACACAAAGATTAGTCCAGGTGCAATCACTAGATCTTTCTCACCTCTTAAGGTTGAAGCAAACATTTAGTTTTCTTTTATTTTCCCTATTCCTTTCTAGATTTTCATGTGAGAAATCTGCTGCATGCTGCTACGTGATGTGAAAGCTTGAAGATGGGGTGTCAAATGGGATTCCCGGTACTAAAATACAGAATTCCCATATGACAAGCCATGTCAAACCTAGCCCATCCCATAGTAAGAACATCCAACACATCATGTGTGTGGGATTTCTAAACTCCTTTGGCTCAAGTCAGTGGAAGCTCACTCTTAAAGACAGTCATCCCTAATACCCCACCTCTGGAGAGTGTACTTAGTATCTCATTGCATGCACTGGACTTATATTTGCAACTAAACAGTTTAAGTGTTTTCATTAGCTCTTTGAAATCTACAAAAGCCTGTTAAAAAGTGATACATTTTTGGTGTATGTTTCAGACCTATTGTTTTACCTGCATTAATTATTCACCGGGCCTTTGGTATAATTAAAATGCATAAATTAGAACGTGGATGCAATAGCATTAATTATGCAGAGATTTCTTCCCTAGAAGTCAAGCATTGGGGGCAACATATTTTTATTCTAAATTGGTAAAAATGCAGGTTTCTGACTCTCTGGCAACCAGCCAAAGCATAATTGTTTTTTCTGGTTATGAACTGTCAATTAAATGTTTGCAGCTTACTCCATCATTGCTTGTATTGAAGGAGCAGGCTAATTGTTCAGGGTGAGTGCACTGCATTATTCTCTGTGAAGCAAAACTGAAACTGCTGTTTGTGAGCATTTCTACACAGCCAACTTTATCTTTCTCAGCAGAAAGTAATACAGTTCGCTTAGCATAAAGATGTTTTAAAATAGCAACAAGGCATCTCCCAGGTGCATCCTAAGATAATCACAGCTACCTCCATTGCCTTATTGCTTAATTATGCTTGTCTGCCATGGAAAAAGATATAATTTCCTGCTTGCTTATCGATCAGATGCAGGGAAATTGAATGCTACACCATATACTTTAGAGAGGTCATGGATTTCTCTTTTCCCACACAGGTGTTAAAACTTCCAGCCCAACAATAAACTGTGGATAGTCAAATGAATTTATACATTCGAACTATTTATCCTATCTCCCCTGTTCTACAAAGACCAATGTTCATATTTTGGTCCACATAAAAGAGGCCATGCATAATCCTATCTGACAATGTGTTTCACCATAAAAAAGTTTGATTCCCTTTCAGATTTCTCTTCGTTTCACTCAAGAGAGTAAGAAAGAAAATCTATATCTTTCTGTATGTGTCACAACTCTGTAAACATTCTGGATCATATGGTACATTGTGGGGAGATATATACTAGATGAAAAACTCACAGTCACACATTTATGCTTTATGATATGGTGCTTGAAGCACAGATTCTAGGGAAGTACCGACAGATTGAAGTGATAACACTCTTTGTGGGTAGAAACTCCAAGAAACAATGGGTTAACTACTTTACTGAATAACATTAACGTGCATAATATACTATAAAGACTACATAAATGTGGAAAATATACCCGACTGATTTTCTCTAGAAACCTGCAAAGCTGTTCGATATTTAAAGATAGTAATTACATTCACATCAATTTAGCCCACAGATGCATATAACTGTAATAAATGTTGATATATTGTATTCATTTAAAATAAATGCATCCATTGTGCATTAGACTGGAAGTGCTTTCACTTAGCAGTTACTTTTGCTGTTGCTCCTTATTGTGAAAATGCAATTAATGGTATCTGACGTTTCATTTTCTAATATAAGGAAAAATCAATGAAAAATGCTGTATAACTGAGTTTTCTAGAATGTTGCCGGTGACACCTAGTCAATTAGAAATCATTTATTAAATATAGAATTTGTAAGAGATATTTAATAGACTGCATGGCCATTAAAGTATGCTGACTTAGGAAAAAAAACAATACTATTCAGCTGCCTTCAGAAACTGTTTGCAAATATATCTGCCCTGTTCAAGAGCACTAAGGTGAAAAGCAGGTCATCTTAGATAGTGATACTTGGAGATGCAGTTTTGTATGAATTTTGGTATTGCTATATGTGCTGGTGAAATAAATTAATATTAGCAAATAAAGAAAGAGAATAAACATCACATTACTTGGCCTTCTCACTGATCTATATATGTCTTAACTTAAATGAAGAAATGATGACAAACAAGACAAATGTTGTTCAAGTACAGAGTTGAATAATGAGGGACTGATTCTTTTTGTGGGAGATAACTGTGTCTGGTTAGCAGACTTCCTATAGCTTACTTATGTAATGTTAGGCAAAAAATATGAAATTGGAGATGAGTATTAATTTAGAGAAGCACTAGAGTTCCTAAGAAACTCAGTTTTTTCATGCCAATAGCCATGTCTACAAAGACACTGACTGAGCAGTGGCAAAAACTGTGGTGCAACACTACTATGCAGTAGTATTAGACTACTGCACAGTAGTGTACAAAAAGGATGTTCGCTGGTGCTACTGTGTAGTAACTAGGGATACTGTGCATTTTAGTACTTTTTTATACAAGTGCTAAGTATATGCACAGTAATGACTGTGCAGTAGTGGCCACTGTGAAGCAAGGCTGAGCTGTTACAGAAAGATTGTACCTGCATATCCTGTATACCCTTCTTGTACCCCATTTTACACCTGTGAAATCATCTCACTTCTCCCTGCAATAAGATCTCCACAATTGCATTAGTTTCAGTTTTATATTAGCTATGGACATTATTATTCATATTTGCCTACATGTGTTGTGAAGCTTGTAGGTGGATGCTACTGAACACAGCAAATGATGCTGCTGATGATTGATTTTTATAAGATTTTTGTAAAGTCCTAGTCTGGCTGTTCTGATACAGCTCTATAGAGCTGAGGTCTGAGCAAGCACATGGATTTAGGCAGAAAGTACAAAACTGTAATTTTGAACAAGATACTTCGGTGGCATCTATCTTATGTTCACACCTTCATTGCATACAGTGACAGCTGCAACACAGTGTGTTTCCTCTTCACTTTCTATGGAACTACTACAATGCTCCAGGCAGATGAGTAGCTGGGCCTAAGTGGAAGAATATGAGAATAATCAAAAGTACTTTTGATTAGATGATGAAGGACAGGGCATATATGAACTGGAAGATGCAGAAAATGACCCAGGCTGTGTTTAATTGTGTCCAACACTGGGTCTTTTATCTGCCTATTCACACTTTCCAATGGATAAGACTCTTATTTATTGAGTTATTAGCTTACCTAGGGAGGCTGCGTAGTGGGCAATGAGCAAGCAACATATTTTAAAATTATTTTAGTTTTTGCCTCTTAAGAACTTTGGAAAGTTGGTCAGGAACTATGTGTATGTTGAGACTCCATTTCCACCTTTATTTTCTACTATGCAACTCTGAGTCAACCTAGGAATATACCTAAAGCATCCCATGCAGTTCTGAAAATAGATGGTGCAGATCTCTCTGAGGCCATGCCTAGTTGCCTACAGTCTTGGCCATTTGCATTCACTGATTTGTAACATTCTAAGTCACCCAATTTGAAAAGTAACTATTCCCATCTTTCTGTACCCAGCATCTTTCAAAAGAATCTCTAATTGCATATTTCCAGCCACAGCCACTTACCACTAAGATGTGTGTTTTTAGCAGGTCTCACCTGTCTTTCAAAGTAGAAACTTACTAGAATTTTTGGGTTGGCTCTTTCAGAGAACTGTTTTCTTAAAAAATAATGAACATTCCTAATTTTAAGTCCATTTCTGATTTAAAAAAAAATGATAATCATGAGTTGATTCAATTTGGCTTCAAAGGATTTAGGCACAAGGGCTGATGGCTAAGGTTATTTTAAAAGAAGAAAAAAACCCAAGAACTTCAAAATAACTAGTTTAGTGAAGTGTGCTAAAATAAAGAGATTATGGAACGCCTTTAAATTCTAGATACTAAATATCAATTTGAATCCCAAGTAAGGGCACAAACACATGTAGAGAAGGGCTCCAATGCTGAACTGGATTAATAGTTAAAATGATAGGAAAGCAGGGAGACTCCAAGGAATAGAAGAGAGAGACAGGGAAGAAAGCTATGCCTTAGAGATTAGAAAATATAGGAAATAAAGTCCTTTGGACTACCAAAAGTCCACCTGAGCAAGACCTTTTACTAAAAATTAAAACAAATAATATTGGACATTTTAGCTCTTTACATAAAAGAGGAGGTGTGCTATGCAGTGAGGATGGGATTGAGATTAAAGGTAGTCTAGGTATGGCTCAAAAAAATAAATGAATATTTTTGCTTCGATTTCAATTCACATCAGAAGGCATGATGGGCTGTAGCCCAGAATACTGAAAGTGCTTGGATATGATTTTTTTCTCCAGTTGCATAATACCATTCTTTAGTATTTGACAGATTTATTAAAAATCCAGACTACTAGGCTTGCAAACATAGTCCTTATATTTAACAAAGGGAAAAACAGTTTTCTGGTGAACTGCAAACCCATTATTCTGGCTTCCATATTATGCATGGATTTAGAATAAACTTTAGGGAAACTAATACTTACAGACATGGAGATAACTGGAAGAGGTAAATCAAGCCAGACTAAACTGATATCTTTCTTTGATAAGAGTACTAATTTTTAGATAGTGGAAATGCAATAGATTTAAAGTTTCTGGTTATCCATAAATCTTTTGATACAGTACCACATGGGTAATTATTAGATAAAATGGAGATTATGGGGATTAGTATAAAAACTGCAAGGTGCGTAAGGGACTGTTTAAATGGGAGACAAAAATAGTTTGTCCTGAAAGAATTACTGGGTGCGAAAGAGTTACAAGTGGAAGTCCTTTAGGATCAGAGTTGGGACTGATGTTATTTAATATTATAATTAATGACCTCAGTATAAAAGATAAACGTGTTGAGCAACTGCGGCATTGATACCTACACAGTCAAATGGGTGGCAAATTGGCTTGATGGTCACACCCAGAGTGTGGTGGTGTATGGGTCATTTTCGACCTGGAGGGATGTGGGCAGTGGAGTTCCCCAGGGCTCGGTCCTCCGGCCTGTGCTATTCAACATTTTTATCAGTGACTTGGAGGTGGGTGTGGAAAGCATGCTGTCCAAATTTGCTGATGACAGAAAGATATGGGGAGAAGTGGGCACACCAGAGAGGAGGGACAGAATACAACTAGATCTAGACAAGTTACAGAGGCGGGCGGATGAGAACAGAATGGAATTCAACGCAGACAAGTGCAAGGTACTGCATCTAGGGAGAAGGAACCTGCAGCATACCTATAGGCTGGGGAACACCCTTCTCAGCAACACAGTGGCTGAAAGGGATCTTGGAGTCATTGTTGATTCCAGGATGGACATGAGCCGCCAATGCAAGGAAGCGGTCAGTAAGGCTAACCGCACATTGTCATGTATATCCAGATGTATCACAAGCAGGTCCAGGGAGGTGATCCTTCCCCTCTATGTGGTGCTGATCAGGCCGCAGTTGGAGTACTGCATCCAGTTCTGGGTGCCGCACTTCAGGAGGGATGTGGCTAACCTTGAGAAGGTCCAGAGGAGGAGGACTTGCATGGTTGGGGGCAGCAGGCCAGGGCCAGGGCCTAAAGGGCCTAAATCTATTCAGCCTCCATAAGAGAAGACTGAGAGGGGATCTAGTGGCCATCTATAAACTCACCAGGAGTAACCAGCGGAAAAATAGGTGAGGCTCTGTTCCCCTGGGCACTACCTGGGGTAACAAAGAATAATGGCTACAAATTGATTGAGAGCAGGTTCAGGCTTGATATCAGGAGGCATTACTTTATGGTTAGGGCTGCCAGGCTCTGGAATGGGCTCCCAAGGGAGGTAGTGCTCTCTCCTACCTTGGGGGGCTTCAAGAGAAGATTGGATAGATATCTGGCAGGGGGATTCTGATCCAAGTACTCATTCCTGCCCAGGGCAGGGGATCAGACTTGATGATCTGTTCAGGTCCTTTCCAACCCTAGAAACTATGAAACTATACAGTATTGGGGGGAATTGTCAGTATGGAGGAAGAGCATGTTATACAGGAAGAGCTAGATGGCTGAAGACTAGAGAAATAGAAATGGAATAGTACAAAAGTACAAGAGCAAGCACACAGGGGCTAGTAAGAATTTATTCTATAAAACTGTCAACTGGAAATGACAAAAGAAAGACCATGTGTGTTTTAGCACATTGTTTGATCAGTAGTTGATCACAGAATAACTATAAAGCATCAATGTGATGTAGCTATGGAAAAGGCAAATGGAATTTTAAGAATATTTCCTAATACATTAGGAATGAGACAGTACTCATGCCGGTGTACTGGTTAGTCCTCAACCCTGCAAGCTTCATGTAGTCATTGAGGAGGTAATATGTGGCTCCCAGGCCTCTGGTTGCTCTCCACATGGTCCAGCAGCTGTCACTTCTGCCACCAGAGCCTCCCAGCTTCCTTTCCCTCCTACAGCTTCTTGTTCCTAAGCCTGATTCTGGGGAATGGGGCAGTGTGGCCTGTAGATAAGAGGGACTCTACAGCAAAGGGACTCAGGGGAACCTGGGGACAGTGTGCAGTATGGGGGTGCTGGCATGGTGTGGTGTGGTGGGGAATGCAGCGTGTTGGGAGAGGCCATATGGCACAGTTTCAGGCATGAGAGCACTGGCACAGTGCAGGGTGTGGGTACCTGCCATCACAGAATCATACAAAGTTAGGGTTGGAAATGGCCTCAGAACATCATCTAGTCCAACTCCCTGCTCAAAGCAGGACCATCCCCAACTAGATCATCTCAGCCAAAGCTTTGCCTAGTCAGATTTTGAAAACCTCCAAGAACGGAGCTTCTAACACCTCTCTGGGTAATCTGCTCCAGTGTTTTACTACCTTCCTGGTGAGAAAATTCTTCCTAATATCTAACCTAAACTTCCCTTGCTGCAACTTGAGACCATTGCTCCTTGTTCTGTCATCTGCCACCACTGAGAACAGTCTAGCTCCATCCTCTTTTGAACCCCCCTTCAGGTAGTTGGAGGCTGCTATTAAATCCCCTTTCAGTCTTCTCTTCTCTAGACTAAATAAGCCCAGTTCCCTCAATCTTTCGTCATAAATCATGTCCCCCCCCCAGCCCCCTCACCAGTTTTTTTGCTCTCTACTGGACTCTCTTCAATTTGTCCACATCCTTTCTGTAGTGGAGTGCACAAAACTGAACACAATACTCCAGATGTGGCCTCACCAGTGCTGAATAGAGGGGAATAATCGCTTTCCTTGACCTACTGGCAACACACCTACCAATGCAGCCCAGTATGTCATTAGCCTTCTTGGCAACAAGGTCACACTGCTGGCTTATATTCAGCTTATTGTCTACTGTAACCCCCAGGTCCTTTTCTATAGAGCTGCTGTCCAGCCAGTCAGCCCCCAGCCAGTACTGGTGCATGGGATTGTTCTGTCCTAAGTGCAGGACTTTGCACTTGTCCTAACTGAACCTCATGAGATTTCTTTGGCCCAATCCTCCAATTTGTCTAAGTCACTCTGAATACTAACCCTACCCTCCAGCACATCTACTATTGTCCCCAGCTTGGTGTCATCTGCAAACTTGCTGAGGGTGCACTCTATGCCATCTTTAAGGTTGTTGATGAGCACATTGAACAAAACCAGCCCCAGGAACAACCCCTGGGGCACTCTATTTGATACCAGCTGCCAACTGGACATGAAGCCATTGATTACTACTCTGAGCCTGATGCTCCAGCCAGTTGTCCATCTACCTTACAGTCCATAAATCCAACCCATATGCCCTTAGCTTGCTTGTGAGTATGTTGTGGGAGACTGTATCAAAAGCCCTACTGAAGTGATAGGTGACACGTAGGATGGGAACGGGGGACATGTATCCTCCCAAAAACTGGCCGCCACCACTGTCTGCATCACTGCCTGTGGGAGGTCACTGCTTGCCACCCTCCCCCTGCTGACACTGCTACAGCCCGGTCCCTGCTCGGCCCACCCTTGCCACTGAAGTCACCATAGCCGCCTGTGGGTGGTCCTGTCTCAGCCTGCCCTTACCACTGACCCCACCATGGCCACCTGTGGGTGGTCACTGTGCCCCCCCCAGCCTCAGGAGACACGTGTTGTTCATGGCTGAAGTCAAGGCATATCAAGTCCGCTGCTCCTTCCACATGCAAAAAGCCAGTCATTTCATCATAGAAGGCAATCAGGTTAGTCAGGCATGACTTGCCCTTGGTAAATCCATGCTAACTGTTCCTAATCCATTCATATGGCACAATGGGCGGTGGGATCCACATGGTGCAGCACAATGTGGTATGTGGCCTGTGCAATTTGCAGCCTGCATGGCATGTGATTAGGGGGTCTGTGACCCCAGACCACTCAAAAGTTGGACAGCCCTGCTATACGTGATAGTTCCAAACTCAAACAGCTGCAGAAAAAGCTTTCCAATCCCTTCAAGGGGAGGGTAAGAACTTAATTCTTTTAGCCTACCAAATCAAAGACTAAGATTTATGATCACTCTCAAAAAAGGGGTAAACACAAGGCTTATTTAAACCAAAGGACAATATTGTCTTATGCCAACGTAAGAAGAAATAGGCATAAACCAGCCACGAATAAATGTTATGCTGGGAATTAGAATAAAGTTTTAACCAGGGAGTGAATTTCTAGTACAGCCTTAAAATAGGAGCAGTGGGGAGTAAGAAACCCCAACAATTTAAAAAATGGAGCATGATCAGTTTATGAAATAGAACATGTGATGCCTACAATCATGGACTAGAACCAACAACTTGGGAGTCAAATGTTCCAGTCAAATGTTCTTTTGCAGTGTCAAAGTCTACTCAAAGTTATTAATGGTGCATAATTCTCTCTCTGCTCTTCACTGTGAATCTGTATTGTATTTTCTGCAGTTGTAAAGACTCTGCAGAGGGACAATTATAGCAAGCAGTGTTTAGCCTTTATTAGACTCTTCACTTTCAAAACATTTCAAAATATTACTAATAATTATCACTATTACATAGGCAAAGACTATGGTTAAATATTAAGCTTGCAAAGACAAATACTCAAATTTGGGAAATGTCAGACAATCTTATGTAGGTACAGTTGCACAGGAGTAAGATCTTGGCCCTCCCTTAATTGGGTTTGATCCTGAGTACCTGCTTTGCCATTAGTAGAATTATTGCAGAATTAATTGCATTGGGATCTAGCTAAGAGTAGATTCCAAGAAGATTATTTCTTCAAGTAAAGGTAACTCAGAAGGATATTTTCAGAAGCGGATGCCTGCTTATTACACAAAAAAATTCAAAAAAAAAAAAAAAGGACTGAAGACACTGCGGCCATTATTTGGTTGTCCTTAAAGTCCTGTTTCGTTGCACATTTTTGAGCCCTTACTAGACCTGGCCGTGACATTATCGTCAGCCTTCAATTTAGAGTCAATCCCTTCAATTTGTTCACAATCTAATCCTTTCTCTTGCCTTCTCTTCAATGATCACTTCTTTTACCTCTTCTCTGATGAGTGCCATATTATCAGTTAATCTGAAGAGTCAGTCCTTCTCCATTTATCTCTTACCGTTCTCGTTTTTCCAATTGCAATTCTTAGAGTACAATACATGTTCCAGCACTGAATTTAATAGATTGCACAATGTTGTATCTCTTTGTCTGATATCTCCTTTCAGCTAAAACCTACTTGACATAATTTTAAGATCCTTGTACATTTTGACCCCACACTTGTTCTGTAGAACACAATGGATTATATGTAATGTCTTTCATAGGGAACTTAGCTCAAAGCACTTTACGATAATGAGCTAGATATATGGTTGTGCAGTAACTATGCAGGCAAATATAGCATCTATTCTGAATTCAGCAACAGTTAGCATACAACCCATCCTTGGCTGCTATAGAACTTTTTTTTTTATTAAATAAGTTTCTTCTTCATAAAAGGTAGACTAATGATGTCAAAAAGCTTTTTATAGTCTTTATATAGTCTGCTGACAACATTACACATTTACATTCTCTTCCTTTTAACATTGTTTGATTCAGACTTTGCAGATATCATAATACTAAAGCCAATTCAAATAGGTCAGTTCAATGTCATAATTGCATGATATCTAATGTGGGAATCTGTTGCTCACAGCCAGCATGAATAACTTGTCAATTGGTGAAACTCATCATTTTAAAGTTACATTGATATAAATCCAGTTTGATAAATTTGCTTTTGTTTCATAACATGGCTAAGACTATTTTCAATCCTTTTAAGCTAAGCATCTTGTGTAATAATTTTTTGCTGTGCTTAATTAAACCTATATAGGCCATCTTATTTTGCAAATCTCCTATATAAGGCTGCTTCCTCCATATGTCATACTAAATGAAAAAAAATTCCAGAAAACCCAAGTTAACTGTCTGTATAACTTTAATATATTGCTCCTTACAGTATTTTCTGCAAAAGACATGGCATCAAAACACCAAGCTGTGATGGGGAAAACAATTCCCTGATGGTGAAAACACTTGTGTCTACATGGCACTATATGTAGTGCCTGTAGCCAGCTCTAAACAAGCTGGAAACAATATAATTGCATTATCACAATGCTTTAAGCAGCTAACTTATCCTGCTTATCTAATGTTTCTCAGACGAGAAATTAGCTTGGGAGGAACAGCATATTAACGTGGCTGTATCAGTTCCAGTACCTGAGCTACCTCACTGAGAATGAGAATTTAAAGTTAGATCCAATAAAGAACTTAGGTGTGTACAAGTTAGGCAATACCTAACTTGTAGGCAGTTGTTGCCCAGTGTAGAATGCAAAACCTAGTTTAGATACCTAGGCTCCCTCTACCACTGTATAGAAGGAGTCAAGCACCTCAAATGTACAATCCAAAAAAATGCTGCATTGAGAGTTCCCTAGAGGTAGCTCACAGGAAATGCTTAGGATTTCACTCCTCTCTTTAGGTTCCTGAGTCAATGCTACAGGTTGCCAGCTCTATCTACTTGGGATTCATAGCCTTGAATTCAAAGCCATGCACAGTGCCCCAAAACACCAAGAATACCTTAACCTTCCCTAGGAAAGCAGGGGGATGAGGACCACATCAGTGTCCTGCTGCTGCAAGGACAGACCTAATTTGTTAAGATATGCTTGAGAGATCCAAGAGCAAGATTCGAGGAAGAGGACCATGACCTGCACTACAGAGAAAGGGAACTCTGCCCCTACCCTCAATCCCAAATCCACGCTCATCTGTTCATGGGATAAAATTCCTTCCTGGTCCCAAATGTAGTTATTGGTCTCACCCCAAGAAGAGAAGCAAGACTCTCCAACAAGGTAGATCTAGGATTTTTAGTCTGAGCAAAGCCCGGGAAAAATCCCAACCATGGCTGCAGCCAACATACAATGCTTCTGGAAGAAGGAGGAGGAATCAGAACAAAACTAACTCTAAAATCTGTAGCAATTTCTTCCCAGCCCCATGAGGCAACAAGCAATGCCCATAAAGATGGGAACAAAACCAAACACCCTCCACTCCAACCTGAGGACTGCAGACACTACTCCATATATCACACTCCTCTTTCTGTCATCCTGTTCCCTCCACAAATTTAGTCCAGGTTCTTTACTATTCTCTCTTAATCAGCAAAATGTGGAGCTTTGTTTCATTCTTCTGTGACTGTACCTATTCCTTTTCCATTTCCATCTGCTCTGAGCTGCAGAACTCTTCTCATGATCTCCCATCAATCCATGTGCGGGGGTTTACTGGGCTTCCAGCTATTGCACTTCACAACACACTCGAGGCATTTGGACTACTAGATTTTCCCCGACAAATGTTTATCCAACCTCTGATTGAAAATCTCCAGTGAAGTAGTTTCCACAACTTAAATAGTCTATTGTGTTCACTCCTGTTCTAACAGTAAAGAAACTTTTCTTGATTTCAAGTCTAAGCTTATTTCTCTCCAGTTTCAAACCATTGCTATGCATCCTATGGTGATGGAGAAAAGGTATTCTCTCTATTTATGGCAGCCTTTCAAATATCTGAAGACTGCTGTCATGTACTCTTAATTACCTTTTTTGCAAGCTGAACATGCCTGTTTCTTTCAATCTTTTCTCATGAGGCTTGCCTTCCAAGCCCTTCTATTATTTTTGTTGCCTGCCTTTGGACCTTCTATAACTTCTCCACATCTTTTTTGAAATGTGGAGCACAAAAGTGCACACAATACTCTGTTGAGGCATAACCAGTGCTGAGTACAGTGACACCATCACCTCCTGTGTCTTATAGCTAATCCAACTGTTGATCCTGCTCCAAAAAATTCAAGACTTTTTTTTTTTTTTTTTTTTTTTTTTTTTACACAGGTGCATAACACTGAAGACATGTTTTGGGTCTGTGATCCACTAAGACCCCCACATTTTTTCTCCACTGTGCTGCTATCCAGTTAGTTGTCACCCATTTTATATTTGCATTTTTTATTGTTCCTCCTGAGCTGTAGCAACTTGCATTAGTCAGCACCGAGCTTCATTCTTTCCAAGTTATTTAGATTCTTCTAAATTATGCACCTGTCCTCCACTGTGTTTGCAGTCCTTCCCAATTTTGTGTCATCTACAAACTTGCTCAAGGAGCTTTCTGTTTCAGCATCCAAATTATTAATGAACACATTGACCAGGACAGACCCCTGTGGGACTTCACACAAACCCTCCTGCCATTCCAACATGAATTTACTTATAATTGCCTTTTGTTTGCAGCTTCTCAGCCAGTTATCTATCCACTTTGTAGTAGTTTTATCTAGTCCATTTTTGGCTAGAGCTCTAATGAATTATCTCTCTAATTTATGAGACAGTTGTGTGAGACTGTGAAAAGTCTTGCTGAAGTCAAAGTACAGCATATGTATTGCATTCCTTTCATACCCCCAGCTAGTTACTTTGTTGGAGAAGGAGTTGACATTTTTCTGGCATAATTGTTAATAAATCCATGTTGGCTACTCATGATCAGCCTTTCCTTCTCTAGATGCTTGCAAATTGTCTTCCATCCTTATAATGTCACAGTATCTTTCCAGGTATTGAAGTCAGGCTAACTGTTCTATAATTTTCCAGACCCAGCTTTTTGCTTTTTTTCTGCCACTTCACCTGACCCTCACAACTTGGTAAATATTATTGCCAAGGGTTCTGAAATTCCCCCTGCCAGTCTCTTTAGTACCCTGTGATAAAGTTCCTCAGGCCCTACTGAGGCTCTCTAACAGTCTCTTTTGTTATCTTGATTCTCAGCTTGTCTCCTTCCTTACCCAAATAATCCTTATTAGCTGCCTGGTTGCATTTTATTTCATTTCACTTTGTTTTGTTTTGTGAAGACCAAAGCAAAATAGCTGTTAAACAGCTCAGTTTTTTTCCATATCTTCTGGTAAGAGCTCATCCTGGCTTTGAAAGACATGAATAATATATAGTTTACTCTTTGTTCCAATCACAGATTTAAAACTACTTTCCCAAGAAGTTGGATACTTGAGTTCTAGGCCCTCTTCCTATTTATGAATTAGTTCAAACCTACATTCCCCATGTTCAGAGAGGATACTTTAACTTCCAGGCTAGAAGTTAGATGGAATGGTGATACCCTTTTTGTTAAAGCTGTGCTAGTTTGCAGAAAGAAGTGTAAGACTTGAGGACCCAGAAGTTATCTGGGTATCCCACCCCATACTGGTGAACAAGTTAAGAGGCTGTGACTTGGATGACTACACAGTCCGATGGGTGGTGAATTGGCTAGAGCG
>NW_005842849.1:0-12984 GCF_000455745.1 Alligator sinensis | reverse complement strand
TCTTTCCTGCCTATGCAGGGGGTCGGACTTGATGATCTATTGAGGTCCCTTCCGACCCTAACATCTATGAATCTATGAATAAGTTGAGAGCTGTCCAGCTGCCGTGTAGCTGTGGATAAGGTGCTCATTTAGTGTGGCAGTCTGGTTGTCAGTCTTTCCTTCCAGATTTGTTTATGCATTTTACATTAAACAGTGCTATTCCCTTGTCCCTCCATTACAGGTTATAATCCATGGCAGAGAAACAGGACTCTTTCAGTTTCTACTTGAATATCTGTACACTGTATGAAGTGTGTTAGTTATTTTAGCTGTTGGCAAACAGAAGGAAAAGTAAACAAGAAGAAATGCTCTGTTCTGATCAGAGTTTAGGGAGTTGGAGGGCCAATGCTCCCTCCCTGTCCGTGGACTTCAACAAAATGGCACAGTTCAAAACCTGTCCCTCCTGTGAAACTTCAGTGCCATTTACCAGTAAGCTATCTAGCTGTCTCTCTTTATCTAGATGTGAGACATATCCCTGAGTGATTTTCCAGAGGCAGTTCCTTTTCTATGTAGCTTCCAAAAGCTAGAAAGACCTTCCTAAAATTGTTCCTCCTGGAGCACTCTGTACAGGCCTATTTCCTCATCCAAAGGTAGGACACAGCTCAACCTCAGTCCTCTCATCAGTTGCCCTCCATAGTGCCCTGCTAAGTTTGGGTTCCATCCCAAGCACTCCAGCTACATTGATCAAGAGTAAACTATCCACTTTTGTTCCACTGTTGACAGTATGCATCAGACAGAAAGCAACATCACTCCTGAAATTAGTGCTTTGTGTAATTAAAATTACTGGGAGTTTTTCCATCCATTTTAATGGATGTGTAGGATTTATTTATTAAAATAAAGGCCAAAAAAAATAAAAATCATAACAGAACAAAAGTGGGCAAAAGTGCAGATGAAGGGAGGGCTGTGAAGATCATTAATAGAAACAATGAAGGCTTTCTTGAAGAGGCAAGTTTAGAGGAGCAAAGAAATAAATCAGTGATAAAATATCCTTCTCCTTTCTGGAATATTAGTAAAGAATAACATAATGCCGTAGCAAAATAATGGCAAACTTTTGCTGTGCTGTTGAATCTACTGGCATTCAGTTGTTGATATTAGGATTAGCATTGCAAAATGTAACATATACTTTAAAAATCTGCCATTGTCTAGGGCACAAAAGATCTTAAATAAATATTTTGTTGAATAATAAAAGATGTTCCATCCTCATCTGCCCTCAAATGAATAAACTACAAAACGTAGAGCTAATTCTATTATATGCACTTGGTTGGGAATACATTATCAAGACAGTAACGAGCACTTCTAGTGGTGCCATAGAGACCTGAGGCTTCCTGAAACAACAATTCAAGTAGCTGATTACAGTTGATGCTGTTTCATGAGGCCTCCTGGGGCGTCAATTAATCCCGTGAACTCATTCAATTCTACATTTATTTACCAAAAGGATTTGAATTATATGCCAATATAAAATGTTCCCAGTCTCAGAAAGATGATCTAGTTTTGCTCCTTGCTCTCTAAAAGGATGTTTCTGGCTCCACTGTTATCTATTACAAATATAAATTTGGAAGTCTCAAGTCCAAAATTACAAGCACTAAATGTTTTAACTTCATTTAGGGGCCCTCACTGTCTTAAATATCAATAGATCTTAAATCTTGAAATGTCTTTTCTAAGCTTTTAATTTATTTTTTAAATGTGATTCCCTACTGGTATTTCTTTTTTTATTAAATATAAACCATGGTAGTCAGCAGAAGTACTTTATGGATGTAATTGTAGACATTAATCATCTCCAAAAATACCAGAGTTATAGATTAGTGTACTATCTTCTTAGCATGTTTACTTAAAAAATGTGTGTGTGTAAGCTTTCTAACGTAGGTACTATTTAAAATAGAAGACTCCAAGGAACTGACAATGAGCAAATAACGTTTCTTTCCAGTATTTAAAGCCTCTTTTAACTGTCTGCTCTTGAGTGAAAAAAAGAAAATTATAGGTGGAGTTATGCTGCTTTTATATTAACATGCCACTAGTTTCTTTTTTATCGTAGTATAAGTGAAAGTAGAATCTAGCCCACTAGTAATATTGCCCAATTACTAATTTTGTTGCATCACCGATTAAGTTTGACTTGATGTAAATGCATTCACCTTGCAGAGAACTCCTGAGGCCAAGTTCTGTGATGTAATAAATGGTTGTGTAGGTAACATGTCAGGTATGTGTTTGTAACAGGAGGGCGGTCAGGGTTGCCGTGCTCTCCCCTGCTGCCTCCTTTACTGTGCCAAGCTGCTGACTTTTCCCTGCTGCCTCCTTTACTGTGCCAAGCTGCTCACTTTTCCCCTCCAATTCTCTCCTGCCACGACTTTGATTTTATATATTTTTATAGGGAGGCTGCCTTCAGTCTTCTTGGCCACGGTTCTCCTGTCTTGGGTATTTCGTACACCCCAGTCTTATGGGTTATACATGGCTCCTACCACCCCTGTACCACGCCCCAAGCCTCGCAGATGTAACTGACATTGTTCAGTCTCTTTCTCTCTGCGCCCTCTCTAGTGCTTGGGCTCTCCACAGTCCCGTCTCTCTCTATCTCTCTGCGCCCTCCTCTCCAGGGCCTTCTCAGCAATGCTGCCCTTCTCTCCAGGGCCTTCTCAAGCGCTGCCCCCTTTCCTGGGGCTCACCCCAATGCTACCCCCTTCTCTGGAGCTCACCACGCCCGCACGGGGGCTTATCGGCAATGCCCCCTTCCCTGGGGCTTCTCAACTACCCCTCTCTGGGGCTGGGGTCTGTGCACCCTGAATGCTGCACCCTCACTGGTGCTGGGGTCCCCACACTAGTGTGAGTCCCCTATGAGGCCTCCTCCAACCCCTAATAGCCTCACTCAAACCACCAGTGTAACAAATAGCAACACAAACACAAGCCCCTGGGCTATAACATAAACTGCAGCCGCCCGGCTATAACCACACCCAAGCCTACTGGGAGTTCTTCCTCCCGCCGCAGTGGCAGATGCTGCTTCTGCATCAGGCTTCTCTGCTCTTTCCTGGCAGGGAGCTCCTTCTTCCTCAGCTGCTGGTAGGGAACTGCTGCCTGGCCTCCGGTCTGTGGTTTATATAGGAGCCAGGCCCTGCCCCTTCTTGTCAGCTGGGTAGGCAGGTGAGGATCATTAGCTCCCTCTACTTGCCTCAGCAACCGGCACCTGAGGAGTCTTCCTGGCTCTCAGTAGCAGGCACCTTAGTGCCCTGCTACACTTTTGATAAGAAGATCTATGTAATCTATGATTTGTTATGCAGGAAGTGGGCCAAGCAAGTGTGACAGAGAAGGAGTTGATGAGAACGTGCAAAAGGAAGAGCTTAACAGAATGTGTCTTGATGTGTGTTGAAGCTATTTTATAATGCACTCAACTGTTAATGACATTTCCTTTCATTCACTCCCTCATTATGTAAGTCCTTAGTTTTGCATGTACACGTGCACACATATACATACACACAGATGTGTACATGCATACAGAATGCCATGTGCCTCTCAGACTTACTTGCTCAGACCTTTTTCCTTAAACCAACACAAATTGATGTTTTTTCATGATCAGTGAATTTCTTCTATTACATTTAACTCTAATTTCTGAAGGTCATCCCTTTGTACTAAGTATAATCATACATATGTTATAAAGTCATAATAAATCATTGAGTATTTCAAGATAGAGTGCATTTATTTCTTAACCCAATGCTGGACAACAGTGAGGTGGTTCTTACTAACCTCAAGATAAATGGTAGCAATAATTTTATGGAAGGTTGGTAGTGCAAACAATCTCCGCTCACCCCAGAATAACACAAACAAACCATACAAATGTCCAAGTGATAATGTTCTTGTCAGTTCTCATTGTCCACATAAAAAGAACCCTAATTCCTGTTTTATACCTCCTTCTTTCCAGGACACGAGGAAAGACATTTTAAGCCCCAAAACTTAGCATTTATTCCAGTTGTACATTTGGTCCAGTAAAACATATCAGTATTACTAAAAGCCCCCTTGCTTCTTGTATATTTCTTGGACCACTGTGGATGCAACATTTCTCTTACCCTACTCCTTAAAGTACACAGGTAGAGGTTCTGCTTGTATTCATTAATACCTCAGTCACAATACCTCAGTCATAATATGTTTTTAGGTTGATATGGAAACACGTCTAAAACAATTCACTACTTAAATGTGGGTCTGTATTTACATCATGAAAGCAATGTGCAGATGTGAACAAAAACTCCTGCTAAGTCCAACTAATGCTATGGTGTATTTTTGCCTTTCCACTTGAGACATGGGGAATGCAATTTCAAAGTGCTGGCTACAGAACTACATCTATTTGGCCAGATACAGTAAACTCCAGTTGTGAATTCAATGTGAGATTCTTTGTAAATTCAAAGTAATCTGCTCGTGTGGCACAGTGGTTGTGACAATATTTGCCAGAATTACAGTACATATTTTATAGAGAGAAATAAAAAAGCAACAGTGGTCATATTTGATGTATGGGTCCACCTGTAGCTTCATTTCTAAATCCTCTTGTTATCTGACTTCATAAGCTTATACTTCAGACTCAAAGGAGCCTTATATAACCCAACTCATACTGAACTGTATGCTAGATACACAGATCTAAGCAATGTAATGCCTATATTTTAATGCATGAGGAGCCAGCGCAAAAGTTAGTAGACTGAAGGAAAAGCCAGTAGAAAATGCCAAGAAGGGTGGAGCTTCAGACCATTTCTCTCACGACTTCAGACTTCTCACATCCCTTCACTTGGGATTCACAGTTATATGTTTTCTCCTGAATTTAAGTCGGGGCGAGCAATTATTTTGGGTGGAAGGTTGCTTAACAGGTTTTGGTTAGCTGTCAAAGGCTGGATGAATAGTCCCACCCCTTGACAGTTGCCCTCCACCCTTGCCGCCATATTGGGACCAGAAGTCCCACCCGCTAGCCCCTGACCATTGCCACCTGAAGTCCTTCCCCTTGCCTCCCAGAAATGCTCCTTTTGGAAGAGGAGGTTGCCATCTTGGAACCAGAAAAAAACCAAACCATACACTAAAAGTCAAACACCTACTATAACATATTTTAACTTTATTACAAAAAATATTTTTGTCATGATTTGTGTTTGTGTAGTTTATATAGAGGTGATTGCACAATAACTCAAAAATAAATTCTTAGTTTTGTTTGTTGTGGGGGGAAGGTGTGTGTGTATGCGTGGCGTGTGCATGGTGTGTGTGGGGTATGGGTGTGTAGCACATGTGGTATATGTGTACGGTGTGTGGGGGCGGTATGTGTATGTGGTATATGTGATGTGTGTGTATGGTGGATGTATATGGTGGGGTGTGGAGGGGTGTGGGTGAGGGTGTGTTGTAGGATGTGGGTGTGTGGGGTTGAATGGGGGTTTGGCTGTGTGTGAGGGGGCATAGGGTATGTTGGCGGCTGTGTATACGTGAAGGATTTTGGGAGCAGAGTGTGGGTGTGAAGGAGGTTGGGGGGTGTGAGGACCCCCCCCCACTTCCCCCACGATGCAGCATCAGGCAGGGCGCTCAGGGTGCAGGCGCCCAGCAGGCCTCAGCTCCAGCCAGTGCTGCACCTTGCAGCAAGGGGCACAGCCTCTGCGCAGCTGCCTATATCACTGGCACTCCCTGCCACTTGTGCGCAGCCCCTGCTCTAGCACAGCAGAGAGGAAAGCCCCACATGCTGGAGCCAGGTGCCTTCTCTGCTGGGGCTGTGCAGCACTGGAGACAAGCAGCAGGTGCTGGAGCTGGCTGCCTTCCCCGCAGGGTGTGATGCTCAAGGCAGGGAAGGCAGTTAGTTCTGGAGCCTCAAGTTTCTCTCCGGTGCTGTGCAGCCCTGGCAGAAAAGGCACCTGGTCAAGCATGTGAGGCTTCCTTCCCTGCTATACTAGTGCAGGTGCTGTGCTTGAGTGGCATGGAGCACCAGCAATACAGGCAGCCACATGGAGACTGTGCCCCTCGCTGCGATTTGCAGCGCTGGCCGAAGCTGCACCCCACCAGGCGTCTGCACCCTGAGTGCCCTGCCTGCTGCTGCTGCCACCACCTGCTGGGGCTGTGCACCATGGGAGGGATGTGGGACATCCCCACACTCCCCACCCTCCCTCACACCAACACATTGCCCACCCCAGCTCCATGCTGCCGCCACCCCCTGTCCCCATGGGCACGGTCTATGTGCTGCCACCAGCCACAGCCCCATGCTCCAGGCTGACTTCCATCTGCAGCCCCACCCCCACTGCCTCTCTACCTGCTGCCAGAAGCCAGCAGGAGACCAGGGAAGTGAACAGGTCATGGTGGCTGCAGCAGCCCAGCACAGAAGCTGCATGCTGGCCAGGGGGGGCCTCCCACACATGAGGGTGGGAGCAAGGCAATGGGGTACGTTTTTGGGGCTACGTATACACATGGACACCTCACTTCCACCCTTGTGGGTGAAAGGGCTTGGCAGGACAAAATCTATTGGGCCGGATAAAAGTGCTTGGTGGGCTGGATCCAGCATGTGGGCCGTAGTTTGCCTGCCCCTGATTTAAGTGCTTACCCAAAGCCTTTTTTTTTTGCAAAAGGAAACTCATAAATGCAAGCAAGAAATGTGAACCTGAGTCTCCTTTATCCCAGGCAAATGGTCTAATCACTACACTGTTGACGTAAAGAGGTTCACATTCACCAACATATGTTGGTGGCACTCTAAGAATACTTACTGAAATGGCCTGTGCAGGTGAGGAACACCTGGTTTGTGAATCCTGATGAGGCTCAGATGAAAGTTGGGTGTATAGGGACCTAGTGCTATAAGTGACCTGAGGCTTGCACAGAAGCAGACACTCATCTATCTTGGTGATATTACTGATAAAAGCTAGGATGCCTACAGGATTAGGTAGCAGCTGAGTCGGGGTTTAAGGATCTAAATTATGGGGTTAGATACTAAAATATCTTAGGTGTTTAAAATCTTTTGTGGATTTGGTCCAAATCTCTAGGAAATAAATCCTAGAACAGGCCCACACAAATAAATCCTACAACGGGCCCAATCTGGCAGTCCCTAATCATATAAAGTCACATTAAATATCTTCCAGATATTATTGCAATTGCAAACCATGAGATACATAAGGCAGTGTAGACAATATGTCACTCTACCATACTAAGGGTAGTGTTGAGAAGAACTAAGAACTTTTATGTTGGAATGGAACCAGCTATCAGAGGGGACAAAATCTGATCTGGCACCTCAGGCAAAGAAGTAATAATTTCAATTAACTTCAGTAAGAGTTTTGCTGAGTATGGAATACAGGGTGAGATGTTATATTTTCCACATCAAGGAAGTTAATGCGAACTTAATAACATGTAGCTCCTATAATCATTTTTTTTTTCTCCTAGTGAGACATTTTCATCCCCAATTCAGACAAGGGGAGACTGGGCGTGTCTACATGTGCATGTAATGTGAAGCAATAAACTGTGGCACTTATCGCACTGGAGTTTATTGCTCCCAGGTGTGCTGTTTGAATGTGCACCCAGAACTGCAGCACATTGAGCCAGGCCAGAGCAACCCCAGATGGCAGAGGGCCCCAGAGATCAGCCTGCCAGCCTGGGGCTGCTCTTAGCTGGCTCAACGTGCTTCAGAGGAGCATGAGAGTGCTTCAGTGTGGGACTACGTGGCAGGCAGCCCCAACACTGAAGCACCTTTGCACCCCAGAAAGCTACGTCAGCATCTATATGTGTGGTGCTGCAAAGTAAAAAATTCCACAGCAGGACGGTACTTGTAAAGGATACAAGTACCATCCTGCTGTGGAGTTGTTTACTCCTGCCTAATAGCACTGCACATGTAGATGCAAGATATTTACTGCAAAGCTAGTTAATTTACTCCTCAGGAAACGTCTCTTGTAGATGCACCCTCTTGCTGAAACTTGCTGAAGGGAACCTTGCAGGCAAAGGGAAGTATCAGAAAAAAACTCAGACTTCCTGAGTTGCAGCCCTGTGTTCCACTCACTGCACGAAGACAACATTCTGATCACTTTCACTGGGAAGAGGTATTTGAAAAAAATACAATTAAGAAAAAGAAATCAAACAAAGTATGAGCATAGGAGGTAGAAAGAAGGAAAAGCTTTCCCCAATACTTGCTATACTACACAAAAAAGAAAAGAACTCATTACTTTTGCTACCTGATTATGCTTGTCAACCTTTTCTCCTGAGTTCAGACATCAATGTCTTTTTTACACATTTGTCTTTTGTATGCAGCTATAATTTTCATGGTACTTGGCTATTTTTTTACATAGATATCTGTATGTAAGCTTGGGATAATTAGTGTGGGCCAAATTCTACTGAGAGAGAATCACAGCTGAACAGAGGTGTATATGCATGCTCCCACTGGAATCAAGCAAATTGCCAGCATAAACTATTACAAGAAAACAGTGAATCTAACAAATACAGTGTTGTATATACTGTGCTGTTTGGAAAGGAAAAAAGTAGTGAGTCTTACTCTGTTAATGAGCTGCATTTTCATGAATCACTTTGAGTAAACCTATGGCTCCATCACCCAGCATAATAATAACTTGGAATAGACTGAAAAGCTCAAATCTTATTAGAACAAGTACTATATTGGTATGGATGCTCAGAGCTCGTGTTGTAGGGTTTTTTGCCTTTACTGTTACAGCTAAAAAGCATCTTTTTGTAGTTTCTTAAGTTTTTATTTAAGATGCCATAAAAGAAGAGGCTACTTACAATAATATGTGAGTTTATGACAAGTTGTATAATTTAATGATCACCACTTTTGTCCCTCATTTTTGTTTTAGATTCTAGCCCAGTTTAATAAAGAATATCATAATTTGTGGTCCTACCCCAGATAAAATGCACAAAGTTCAATGAACTGAAGTAATTTCTATAGTAGTTGCCTTTTTTATTCTTTTCATAAAACTCCTGCTTTAATTCTGGCAATTCTTATCACAACTGTTCAAGATGTACTGTTCTAAAACATCCCTACAACAAGCACATACTTAGCTATGCATGCATAATAAACTCTCTTCCTACTGAATGCCCTGCTTTTCTTTATTTCTTCTCTTGCAAAGGTATCACATTCTTGCATGCAGGATAGAATAATGGCGTTGATTTTATGCTTATATTTTCTATAAACAAAGAAAGGATGCACAAAACAATTAAATAATGGAAACCTAGTATGGCAAAGCAAACAGTCAGACAACAGAAACAAAAGCAATGCATCTTGGGTGCATCCAGACGAGCCTGCACATGCTGGTTGTGGCGTCTCAAAGCAGTTTGAGATGCCACAAGAGGCACGTTGGGAACTAAGAAAAATTCCCTGCGCCGCATATTTGCAGAGCAGACTCTACATTTGATACCTGGCAATCCAGGTATCAAAAAAGAATGCTGAAAAAAACTGGTGCAGGGGAGCTTGGGGAGCATGCTCTGAAGCAACTGGAAGCTGGGTCCTCCAGAAAGATGCTCTGGCACCTGGTCAGAGAATCTCTATGGTTGTCCAGTGCCCTTCTCCCCTAGCACACTGCCTTAGCATACTGGGGCAAATAGGAGTAGGGCAAGGCTGCAGCAGTAACCCAGACCCAGGTGCTGTCCCAGGTAAGTAGGGACATGAGGGTGAGGGAGACTGTGGGTTTCCTGTGGGACTGTGGGGGGGACTGTGGGAGTGGGAGGGACTGTGTGTGTAAGTGTGTGGGGGGACTGTGGAGGGAAGACAACTTGGGAGGGGTGGGCCCTCTTCCCCCCACAGCTTGGCAGACAGCCCCCCCACTAGGCCCACAGCATCCCCCCCTCAGCCTCAGGTACCATTACAGACTGGCAGAGCCCCCTGACTATGGGGGTGTGGGTGGGTCTGTGGTGGTGGGGGGACTGCTCAGGAGGGCTGGATCCCTTCCCCCCCACATAGTGCACAGAACCCCACACAACCCACAGCCCCACTACAGGACCAGCAGCAGTGGCCATTGGGGTGCTCAGGGCCTTCTACTGAATGGCAGAGTCCTCAGCAGCACAGCATGGCCCCAGCCACCTGGTGCTGGATTGGCACCACATGTAGGGGCCGCACACCCTCAGGCCTGGCTGGGTCCTGCCTGCATGGAGATGGCCTGGCTCGATGGCATGTGGGGCACATGGGGACAGGACCCAGCTGGGACTGAGGGTGTGTGGCCCCTATGTGAGGTGCCCATCCAGCACCAGGTGGCTGGGGCCATGTTGTGCTGCTGGGGGCTGTGCCAGTCAGCAGCAGGCCCTGAACCCCTCAATGGCTACTGCTGCTCTTGCAGGGGGGCTATGGGCCCTGTGGCGCACTGTGTGCTGTGTGGGGGGGTGAGCATTCCCCCCCACTACCCCCCCTCACCCCCCCACAATCCACCCACAAACCCCACACCACCCCTGCAAACCCAGCCACAAACCCAGCCACAAACCTCACACTCACAAACCCTACACTGCTCAAATCCCTGCACAAGCCCCGTACCCTCCATAAACCAGCGCAGTCCCTAAGCCCCAGTCAAGAGCTTCCCAGGAACACCATGGCCATTGCTGGGGCCTGGGCACAGGTGCAGGGAGCAGAACAGTAAGGGCTGGCACTGCTCAGAGCCATAAAATAGCAAATGGAGCAGCTGCAGCTGGACTTGTCTTGGTACTGGGATGGAGCTGTGGTTGGGAGGGGGCTAGTGGGGGCAAGCAGGACTTGCAAGTGAGGAGTGAGGGGGTCTGGGGGCAGGGGTCTGTCAGTTGAGAATAATGGGCAGGGGCAGGGGCAGGGCACTGGCATATCAGTGCTGCTCAGTCCCCCACATCCTGGTGAGTGAAGGGGGCAGGGGCAGCTCTGATTCTTCTATGACAAAGAAACCAAAAGCAAATGCCAGAGTGTACAGATATTTAGAATTCACTTTATTATGATGATAGAGTCACTTCCAAATAGATAGAGTAGGCTTCCAAATTGCTTTAAACTTGTAAGTATATCAATAAAATATTGCCCAACTGATCTCTCTCTCTATAGTGGTATTTAATTTTAATCACAGAAGAACACAGATTTGGGTTCTGTGTTCTTCTGGGTTCCCCAGAGATTTGGGTGCCCCCCAGCCCATGGCACACAGCCCCCACTGCTGGCAGCAGCAGCCAGCCAGGCCATCGGGGCCATGGCTTACTGCAGGCACAGCCCTGTGGCTATGCAGCACTGTCTGACCCAGATTCTGCACATGGCAAATGGACTTGGCCTGGCCCAGCCCAGCCTGCCCTGCTAGTGCATGGCTTTGAACAGGACCAGGACAGCTCCTGCCACCACCGGCAGTTCCTGTCCTTGCATTGGGCTGGGCTGGGTCCTGCTCCTAAGTGTCCCACGTGCCATCATACTGGGCTGGCTTCATGGAGGCACCCCCACCCCCACGCCCCTACTCACCTGGGATGGTGCCTGGGTCTGGGTCACTGCTGCAGCCTTGCCCTGTTCCCCTAAGCAGGGGAAGGGGAAAGTCATAGAGATGCTCTAGCCTGGACTCAGCATCCAGTTGTTTCAGGGTAGGCTCCAGGAGTGTGCCCTGCACCACTTTTTTTCAGTGGGTTTTGATACTGGGACTTCCTGGTATCAAATTTAGAATCTGTACAGCAAATATGCAGCTTTAAGAGGCTGCAACAGCCATGTGCATGCTCATATGGATGTACCCCTTATGTTTTACCTTGCAACTGGCATACTCAGGAATTGTGCTTCTCCCACAAGTGAGACAAGTATTAAAGACTGAGGTCTCTTTTATGTAGGTTCTCATGAACATGTATTCTGAAACATCCTCAGTCAAAGTGATGGTGGGTGACATTCCCCTTTAATAGGACACAGTGAGAGTAAGCAGCTATGGAGAATAAAATTAGCCCTGTGAAGCTAATCAGCAGAAGGCCTTGCACCCCCCATTGAAGACATATATTAACAGCTTGAGTATGGCTCTACACTGGCTTGAGTTTCCTTCAGTATTAGTGTCAGTATTCTGATTGCAGGGTAAGTTTTCAAAGTTACTGTAGGAAATAAAAACATTGTATCTTGTCTAGCTGTGCCACAGTCTGAAGGGTATCATTATGTTTATTTTCCCTTTATTTGCAAGCTATTACAAAATACCCAGACTGGAATGCCAGCCTAGCATTATAGAATGTAGCAATGTACCCAACTGTTTGCTTTTATTTTGAACTGACTCTCATATATTCCACTGGGGCAAGTTGCATTTTGCTGTTGCAAGCCGTTGGATGCTAAGACCCTGCAGGGCTTCTGATTTGAGACTTTCTCTTACTAGGTTTTTAAACCCTGCATGCAAGTTCAGTTTGGATACTGCTGAGTTCTAGCTGCTATACCCTATTAGCTTTAACCAGGATACAGGATAGGAGAAGCTGGATACTACTAAGGCTATAGAAAATGAGGATCTGGTGTAGAGAGGATTTTCAGAGAGTATCCAAAAACTGTGGAGATAATATAGGCTGATGCTTACATGTGGCTGTATTTAAGAATTAAGCAAAGCCTCAAGAAGGTTTGCCCTTTACCTGGAGCATGTACGTTCTGATCAGAGTAGGGGAGATACTGCACCTGTTTTTAACCATTTCTGTCAGATGTTATGCAAAGTATGCAGTGCTAGGGCTTTTGGACAACATCAAAATGCAACTCAGTGGGCGCATCTACATTTGCCCCTGACTGCACAGTTGTTAGTGTGCAGTCATATAGTACTCGCTCTAGTCATTTAGTACTGTGCAGTCCTGGCAGCGCACGGGTTGTTTCTGACCCTACTGAGCAGTAGCAACAACATAGCTCATTGCTACTGTGCAGTAGAATCGGCATCATGGTTTGTGCCTGCTGATGCTATGTTGCCATAGTGACAAGCTACGCCACCATAGCTTGTCACTAAGGTGATGTAGTATCTCATGTAGATGGACCTAGTCTGTCTCATACCATTTCTTCCAAAAAAAATCTAGGTTGTTAGGTTTCCCTTCCTTCCTTCCTTCCTTCCTTCCGCT
>NW_005842848.1:651178-657427 GCF_000455745.1 Alligator sinensis | reverse complement strand
ATTTATAAGAATATTTATTTCAGAAATTAAAAATTAAAAAGGTAGATATTCACTTTAAACAGAGATCAATAAAAAAATCAAGTATAATAATGTAAATGATATTTGCTTCCATCAAACAAGATAATACTTTTGTTCTTATATATGGCATGACACCGTAGTTTAACAGTTTGGTATGGCTTCTTGTTATGTTTTGTTTTATAGATTATATTTTAGCTAGATAACCTTCCTGTAACTTTGTAGATCTTTCCCTGGACTCAACTTCAATAGGTTGTACTTATGCATATCACTCCTTTAATGCTATTGTGTAATTCCAGGTTGCCCATCTATTACACATTTTTATTACTGTAGAATAAAGAATACAGATATCTTTTACTATCCTGTTTGGATCTGCAAGTCTTCACACTTAAAAGACTCACATGTATTTTATTTTTCATTCCCCATTATAGACCCAAATTAAAACCCTGCCACTTGGGATAATTCATTTCTGATAAAGATCAATTAATAGTTTTCCTTCACTCACTCGCATCTATGCCAGAGGTGACATTGTGTGTGTCATTTGCATATATGACAGAGAAAATACAAAACAAAGTGATTGAAAATAAATTAAATGAACTGTCCATTTTGGACTCTTGGGTAATTAGGAAACATTGTTTTTGATATTTATATACTATGCTTGCACATGTAATGAATTTCAATAGCAGTTCTATTCTGTTAACCATTTTAACTCTAAGTTATCTAAAGCTTGTTTATGAGGTATACAATGAATGGTACAATGCAATAAAGTGTATTGCATTGACATGAGCTACTCAATTACACTTAAGAAGGAAAAACAGATCCCTTGCCACATACAAATGTTAATGTTCCTGTCTAATCCTTTTTTCAAATGTAGCTCTATAAAATCTGACATAATTATAGTAAACTATTACAGAGTTGTATTCAGCATACTATATAGTGTTACTGATTTTTCATAGGATTTGCCAGCCTACTTCCCAAATAGAAAATCATTGTTGGAGGTCCTTTTAATGGTTACTTCACTTCTCTAAGCATCAGCTCATTGCTGAGACTAATGTTCTAATCATCCAATATCCCTCATGAAATAAAAACTCAGAACAAAACTATCAATCAGTTTGTTACCCTGAGGAAAAAAAAATGTGTTATTATTCCTAAAGACGGTTGAAGAATTTACATAAAATGAAAAACGTATGGGGAGATGTGTCATGCAGATTGAAGAGGCAAATGGAGCTGTGTAATTTGTGGCTCAGAGCAGTAGGTGAAACCTAGTGAAAACTTGGCATGAAGGTATTAATCACCCTATACAAATTTCTTCCCATAACAGGATTTGCTACTATATTTATTTACACTGTTTTTTTTACAAACATGGCAGGAATCATTCATAACCAAATTACACTATAGCATTGTTTTTCATTGTGTCCCATTAGTTCAATACATGCAACTGACAATACATAAAATAAAGCAGGGAAATAATAATTTCTAAGTGTGGAAAGATACTCTCTGAAGATACTCTCTGAAGGGGATGATAGTAATTTGCAAAGGAACAAGATTTTAAATCAATATTAAAATAGTAATGGTTCCTGCATCATAAGAAACAGAGTGGTCTAGTCAAAGGTTTGGTTTAATTAAAGTTAGCAAAATGATAGGTTGTTCAGTAATATTGTTGTTCAGTGAGAAAACATATGAGGGGGAAGTGGGGAGAAGAAAAGTAGATGACATTTAAAAAATCCCCATTTAAAACTAAATACATATTTGGCTTCAATTTGTTTTGTCAACAGTTTGAAAAATGTCCAAGTAATTTCCCCACCCCCCAAAAAAATATATTTAAAGAGGCAGTTATTATCAATTTTACCAGTTTTTTGAAAATGTGGGACAGTGAAAAGTATCTGGCACTTAAGTGTACTGTATGAAATCCTTAAGCCTGAAAAACTAATTTAAATTGTATACGAGCAGCTTCTTGCCATTTTTGACATTTCACCTGCAACACCTCACAAGTGTCAGGACCAAACTTGCCATTCATGTCTGATGGTAGTGTAAGAGTGATGCTCCAGAAATTATATGAGAAGCAAGGATTTTTGTATTAGAGTGATATCCTTTATTGGACCAACTATGTACTTGTGATATACTTAAGACAGACAAGCTTTTGAATGTAAGACATTATAAGTTTGGGGCCTAAAGCCAGCAGTATAACAATATTAAAGTATATGCTCTTGAGTACTCAATTTATTTCATATGGGATGGAGTAGCATAACTGAGTGGCGTGCCAGTACAAGAGTGCAGGGTGCTGCCTTTGTTGGGGGGAATGACGGGACACAGAAATAACTGCTGCTGTCACTGGGACCAAGGCAGACCAAGACAGCCAGCACTGATTTATGTGTTACAGTTTCCCTAGGCACAGACAGAGCTGCTCTGCTATACCTCTGGGATGTTGCCTGCTCATTAGCAAAGGAAGAAACATCAAATATAATTAAATGACTCAAACAGAAATCTAGCTTTATTCCTTATGGCTAGGATCATGGACACACATAAGGTATCAGAAATAATTAAAGGGGTTGTTTTTTTCCTCCAGGTAATTTAGTTTCTCTAGAAATGATACTTAAAGTCAATCATATATAATCTAAAAAAGCAGAAGCTTTAAAATTCTTCATCCTTCTGAAATTTCCTAAACTAATTTAAGTTTTGTTTAGTATCACTTCAAGATTACCATTTTTCTTAACTATTTAGAAAAAGGAATAGCCACCATTGATAAAAAATAAAAAAGCACAATTCAGATGTTGAATACTTGGGACTGAATAGGACTGATCAAAATAGGTATTAGTTTTCACAAATTGAACATTTTACCTATTCCTGATCTTTGCATAGATATTTAGCCTGATTCGGTGGCTGAATCTCCAAATTCGAATCTAATCAGAGGACCTTTGAATCTCTCTGAATTGAATCAGAACCCTCTGAATCGATTTGGAAAGATTCAGCAATTCAGACATAGACACAGCTTTAACTGTTTTTTTCTTCATACCTCTAGGTAGCAGGCAGTTGGTGAACGGTGCGATGCTGGGGCACATGGAGCATCCCACAGAGGGCACTGGTGTGGGGACCCTCTGCATGCTCCTGGGTGGACCCGGAAGTGGACCGGAAATACTTCAGTCCACTTCTGGGCTTACCACTGAGCATGTGGAGGCCCCCCCCTGAACTCCTGTATGATGCTTCATCCACCCCAGCATCAGTGTTCACAAGCCGCACTTGGTACCTTGAGGTATGTAGAAAAAACTTCTAAAGCTGTGTCTATGTCCAAATCGGTGATTCTCCAAATCAGAATCAAATCTTCAGATTCGGCCAAATTAAATCAGGGACAGTGATCCAAATCAACAAGTCAAATCACTGTGCCTGATTTGGGCCGAATCTGAATCCAAAATGAATAGGGCTCACTTTGCATACCCATAATACATATTCTAAAAAAACCCAGAAAAGCAGAAAGAAAAATACAGATTTTTCTCTGTGAAGAAAGCTTCAGAATTATCTGCTCATCTTTACATTTCTACCTGAAAGTCATTTCTTTACACAAAATCCTTAGGAAACAATCTCTGAAGCACAGAATCATAGAAAATGAGGTCTGGAAGGGGCCTTAGGAAGTAATCTAGTCCAAAATAGGGCCTTTGAAAACAGGACCATCCCCAACTAGATCATCCCAGTCAAGACTTTGTCTAGCCTGCTCTTTAAAACCTCCAAGTATGGAAAGCCCGCTACCTCTCTGGGTAACCTGTTCCAATGTTTTACTACCCTCCTAGTGAGAAAGTTCTTCTTAATATCTAACCTAAACTTAACTTCCTGCAACTTAAAACCATTGTCCTTGTTCTGTCACCTGTCAGTGCTGAGAACAGTCTAGCTCCATCCTCTCTGTAACCCTCCTTTATGAACTTGAAGGCTGTTATTAAATACCCGCTCAATCTTCTCTTCTCCAGACTAAATAAGACTCATTTTAATTCCTAGCCAAATTCTAAATGGAAAATAGAATGGGCCAAATCCCAATCAAATTTCTAGGTGCCTCTGCTTAGTCATTGCAATGTTTAACTTTCCTCATAAGTCATGTCCCCCACCCCCTAAACATTTTTGTTGCCCTCCACTGGATTCTGTCCAATTTGGCCACATCCTTTCTATAGTGAGGAGACCAAAAATGAACACACTACTTCAGATGTAGCCTCACTAGTGCTGAATATAGGGGAAGAATCACTTCCCTCAATCTGCTAGCAATGCTTCCACTAATACAGCCAAGTATACTGCTAGCCTTCTTTGCAACAAGATCACACTGTTGGCTTATATTCAGCTTATTGTCCACTGTAGCCAGCAGGTCCTTTTCCGCAGACCTGCTGCTTAGCCAATTGGTTCCCAGCCTGCACCAGGACTTCATATTGTTCCATTTTAAGTGCAGGACTTTGCACTTCTCATTGTTGAACCTCATGAGATGTCTTTTGGTACAATCCTCCAATGTATCTAGGTCTCCTGAATCCTATCCCTACCCTCCAGTGTATCTACTCCCCCCAGTTTGGGGTCATCTGCAAATTTGCTGAGGATGCCCCCCATCCCATATTCCAGGTTGTTGATGAAGACATTAAACAAAACTAGCCCCAGGACTGATGTCTGCCAACAAGGCATCAAAACATTGATTACTACCCTTTAAGGCCAACAAACCAGCCAGTTATCTATTCACCTCACAGTCCATTAGTCCAACCTGAACTTCCTTAGGTTGTTTGCAAGAACGTTGTGGGAGACAGTATCCAAAGCCTTGCTAAATTCAAGGTATATCACTTTTTCTATTAGTGGGTTTTTTATGGGTTTTTATTATTATTATTATTATTATTATTATCCCATTCATAGGCAAAACAGATTACTGCAGGCAAGACATCATTAATAGATTCTCCTTTTACATGTGCACACAGCCAACAGCTTAGCTAGTTTTTCCTACCTGCCCAGTACCAACTGCATTGATAATTATTGCTTTCTCTCCCTACCCCACATCTGCCTTTAGGTTTTCCACAGTATGGTCTCCAATAGCAACAAATAGCCAGCTGAGAGAACCAGTGCAGCACACACACAGCAACAGTGAAGGGGGACTGAGCAAGATGTGGCTGGACCGGTGAGCTCTGTTGTAGATGTCAGTTCCAATTCTGGGGATGGAGAGACAGAAGAGAAGTAAACCTTGGGAAGGGAACTATGAGCTGAGGATGGCAACCCAAGTAAAAGACAACAAGAAATTGTTTTTTAGATATATTGAGAGTAAAAGGAAGGCCCAGGGAGGAATAGGACCCCTGCTAAATGGGCAGAAAGAATTGGTGACGGACAGAGGGGACAAGGCTGAACTCCTCAACAAGTTCTTTGCCTCAGTGTTCCTAAGTGAGGGACACGACAAGTCTCTCACTGGGGTTGTAGAGAGGCAGCAGCAAGGCACCAGACTACCATGCGTAGACCCTGAGATGGTGCAGAGTCATTTGGAAGAACTGGATGCCTTTAAGTCGGCAGGCCAGTTGAACTTCATCCGAGGGTGCTGAAGGCACTGGCGGGAATATTTGAAAGCACGGGCCAAGTCCCAGAGGACTGGAAAAGGGCCAACGTGGTCCCCATTTTCAAAAAGGGGAGGAAGGAGGACCCGGGCAACTATAGGCCAGTCAGTCTCACCTCCATCCTTGGCAAAGTCTTTGAAAAAATTATCAAGGCTCACATTTCTGAGAGCCCGGCAGGACAAATTATGATGAGCGGAAACCAGCACGGGTTCGTGGCAGGCAGATCATGCCTGACCAATCTAGTTTCTTTTTATGACCAGGTTACGAAACGCCTGGACACAGGAGGAGGGGTGGATGTCGTATACTTAGACTTCAGGAAGGCCTTAGATGCGGTATCCCACCCCATACTGGGGAACAAGTTAAGAGGCTGTGACTTGGATGACTACACAGTCCGGTGGGTGGCGAATTGGCTAGAGGGTCGCACCCAGAGAGTCGTGGTGGATGGGTCGGTTTCAACCTGGAAGGGTGTGGGAAGTGGGGTCCCACAGGGTTCGGTCCTTGGAGCGATACTCTTTAATGTCTTCATCAGTGACTTGGACAAGGGAGTGAAATGTACTCTGTCCAAGTTTGCAGATGACACAAAGCTATGGGGAGATGCGGACACGCCGGAGGGCAGGGAACAGCTGCAAGCAGATCTGGACAGGTTGGACAAGTGGGCACAAAACAACAGAATGCAGTTCAA
>NW_005842848.1:647859-650786 GCF_000455745.1 Alligator sinensis | reverse complement strand
GGTTACAAGAAATAATGGCCACAAGCTAGCAAAGAGCAGATTTAGATTGGATATTTGAAGAACTTCTTCACAGTTACAGTGGTCAAGGTCTGGAACGGGCTCCCAAGGGAGGTGGTGCTCTCCCCTACCCTGGGGGTCTTCAAGAGGAGGTTAGATGAGTATCTAGCTGGGGTCATCTAGACCCAGGACTCTTTCCTGCTTATGCAGGGGGTCAGACTCGATGATCTATTGAGGTCCCTTCTGACCCTAGCATGTATGAATCTATGAATCTATGAGAATTATTTGGAAGGTAGGTAGGCAGGCAGGCAGGCAAGAAGGGACAGGGTTAAAAGAGAACCAGATAACTTCCAGAAAAGAAAAATGGAGAAACAGAACCATGGGTGGATCGAAGATTATGAAAGGGGGGCGGGGGGTGCAGCTGATGTGGTGCAACATGCAACATACTTTTTTTGAGGTAAAATGAAACTAGAAGTTTTACTAACATTCTAGGGGCCTAGGGATATATTATAGGCCTGTGTGAATAGGCAAATAGGAAAGTATTTGATTCAGATTTGGAAGATTCAAAGGACAGTGAATCAATTTGGTGATTCAAATCACTGTACCCATTCAATTTGGTGCTGATTCAGAAATTCAGATTGGCTGTGAAGAGGGAGTAACAGCTGGGAGGCTGCAGATTCTTCTGCGGCTCCTTTGGTGGTGCCTGCCTCTCCCCAGGCAGTGGGAGCTGTGGGAGAAGCCCCCATGGTTGCCCTGCTTGGCTGCATCATCCACCCAGGCCCAGCCTCCTGGCACTTAAAATTTTTTCAAAAGTTCCACATTCACCAGCTGCAGCAGCATGGATCAGGGCCTCTGAGGGATTGTGGCAGAGCCCCCTGTGAGTCCTCAGAGGCCCTTATCACCACTGCGAGAGCTGGTGGCATTTTTTTTTTAAGTGCCAGGATGCTGGGGTCAGGCAGGGGGGCCATCAGGGTGCGGGGTGGGGGGGAGGAGATCAGGGAGTGGGAGCGAGTGGGGGTCTCTGCTATGAGGTCCCAGAGCCCCCAGAGCCTCTGATAGATTCATAGATTCAAAGATGCTGGGGTCGGAAGGGACCTCAATAGATCATCGAGTCTGACCCCCTGCATAGGCAGGGAAGAGGGCTGGGGCTAGATGACCCCAGCTAGATGCTTATCTAACCTCCTCTTGAAGACCCCCAGGGTAGGGGAGAGCACCACCTCCCTTGGGAGCCCGTTCCAGACCTTGACCACTGTAACTGTGAAGAAGTTCTTCAAATATCCAATCTAAATCTGCTCTTTGCTAGCTTGTGGCCATTATTTCTTGTAACCCCCGGGGGTGCCTTGGTGAACAGAACCTCACCAATTCCCTTCTGTGCCTCCATGATGAACTTATAGGCAGCCACAAGGTCGCCTCTCAACCTTCTCTTGTAGAGGCCGAAAAGGTCCAGGTTCTTTAGTCTCTCCTCGTAGGGCTTGGCCTGCAAGCCCTTAACCATATGAGTGGCCCTTCTCTGGACTCTCTCCAGGTTATCCGCATCCCTCTTGAAGTGCGGTGCCCAGAATTGCACGCAGTACTCCAGCTGCGGTCTGACCAGCGCCCGATAGAGGGGAAGTATCACCTCTTTGGATCTATTCGTCATGCATCTGCTGATGCACGATAAAGTGCCATTAGCTTTTCTGATGGCTTCGTCACACTGCCGACTCATGCTCATCTTGAAGTACACTAGGACTCCAAGATCCCTTTCCACTTCCGTGCCACCCAGCAGGTAATTTCCTAGGCAGTAGGTACGCTGGACATTTTTCCTCCCTAGGTGCAGCACTTTGCATTTATCCTTGTTGAATTGCATTCTGTTGTTTTCTGCCCACTTGTCCAACCTATCCAGATCTGCTTGCAGCTGTTGCCTGCCCTCCGGCGTGTTCACTTCTCCCCACAGTTTTGTCTCATCCGCAAACTTGGACAGAGCACATTTCACTCCCTCATCCAAGTCGCTGATGAAGACAATAAAGAGTATCGGTCCGAGGACCGAGCCCTGAGGGACCCCACTGCCCACACCCTTCCAGGTCAAAACCGCCCCATCCACCACAACTCTCTGGGTGTGACCCTCTAGCCAATTTGCCACCCACCGGACTGTGTAGTCATCCAAGTCACAGCCTTTTAACTTGTTCACCATTATGGTGTGGGATACCGTATCAAAGGCCTTCCTGAAGTCTAGGTATACGACATCCACCCCTCCTCCTGTGTCCAGGCGTTTCGTAACCTGGTCATAAAAAGAGACTAGATTAGTCAGGCATCATCTGCCTGCTATGAACCCGTGTTGGTTAACCCTCAGCATAATTTGTCCTGCTGGGCTCTCGCAAATGTGAGCCTTGTTAATTTTTTCAAAGACTTTGCCAAGGATGGAGGTGAGACTGACTGGCCTATAGTTGCCCGGGTCCTCCTTCCTCCCCTTTTTGAAAATGGGGACCATGTTGGCCCTTTTCCAGTCCTCCGAGACTTGGCCAGTGCGCCACGAGCGTTCAAATATTCCCGTCAGTGGCTGTGCAATGATGTCGGCCAGTGCCTTCAGTACCCTCGGATGGAGCTCATCTGGGACTGCCGACTTAAAGGCATCCAGTTCCTCCAAATGACTCTGCACCATCTCAGGGTCTACGCATGGTAGTGTGGCGTCTTGCTGCTGCCGTTCTACAATCCCAGTGAGAGACTTGTCTTGCCCCTCTCTTAGGAACATTGAGCAAAGAACTCATTGAGGAGTTCAGCCTTGTCCCCCCTGTCCATCACCAATTGTTTCTGCCCATTTAGTAGGGGTCCTCTTCCCCCCTGGGCCTTCCTTTTACTCCCTATATATCTAAAAAGTAATTTATTGTTATCCTTTACTTGGGATGTGATCCTCAGCTCCATGGTAGCTTTGGCCCGTCTAACTGCCTCCCTAC
>NW_005842848.1:645949-647784 GCF_000455745.1 Alligator sinensis | reverse complement strand
TAGGCTGCCCTGGATTTCTCTGGTCAGCCAAGGAAGCCTCCTGGCCCCTTTCCCTCTTTTTCCTCGCATCGGGATTGTCTCCCTTTGTGCCTGAAGGATCGTTTCCTTAAGGCACAGCCACCCTTCTTGGGCTCCCATCACTTCAAAACTCCTACTCTGCAGTGCATCCTTGACAGCCAGTGAGTGCGGGACTTTTGTTTGTTTTTTTTTAAATGTTTCAGGAGTTTGGGGCCAGCCCAGAAAGCCATGGGAGCTTCTCCCACAGCTCCTCTGGATGTGCCTACCTCTGCCCTGGTGGAGGGAAGCTACAGGAGAAGCCCCCATGGCTGCCCTGCCTGGCCCCATGCCCTGCCTGGCCCAGCAGGGACTCTGTTCTGCTGCCACTTGCCAGCCGGATTAGAGTGGGGGGACGGGGCATGCACTGTCGCCGGTTGCCAGCCGGTATGATAAAGTGCAGGATGTGGGTGTGGTAGTGCTGAGAGTGTTGCCCCTTGCCCCCTTCTGCCTGAAACAAGCTGTGCCCACATCCCACCCCACTCCCCCGCCCTGGCTAGGCAAGGAGCAGCAGGGCTGAGCCCCTTTTGCCAGCGCTGTCATGCCTGCATCCTGCACCCCCCTCCTCCCTGAGCTGGGTACCCAATCCTTCCCTCTCCCCTCCCCCAACCCCAACAGACTTACCAGCTGGAGGCAGCTGTGTTAGCTGCCTGTTTAGTCTATGGCCAAATCTCCGACATGGCTGAATCTTTTCCGAAGTTTTTCCAAATTGATTTGGATGCTTCGAATCAATTTGGAGCTTTTAACTGGTCTCCCAATTTGATTTGGTTTCAGAGATTTGGTTCCCGAATTGGGCTGAATCTCCTCCAAATTGAATTGGCTACTGAAGCTTTGCACACCCCTAATATATTATTCAGTTTCAGGTTAAAGCAAAAATGAAAATAATTTTATATATTAAGATGTACTAATTTGCTTGATTATTTGATGTTTAAACCCACAATAAACTAGGCAAAATAGACAAAATATATTGTTCTTCACTCTTGCAGTTATTATAGTTCAATGTACATCTTTTATTCAGAGTTATAAAACAAAATCTAGCCTTCTTCAGCTCCCAGTACTTCACTATATCCAGCACTTCACTGTTAGCCATTTTCACACTTGAGTTAATGTTCACCTAAGTTAATGTTCCCACACTTGAGCTAAGGTTCTTAGCTAGAACTAAAAACAGTCTGCAAGACTGTGAAACAGAAGAGGGATATTACCAAGAATGTCCAACAAATACCAAAACTGCAGGAGAAAGGATAACATGATTAATGGAACATCAAGACCACAATAAAGAGAGAGAGTCACTAGCATGTGAGGTAAGCAGGAATTAGGTACATTACATTGAGGTATGAAGTCAATTTATATCCTTAGCATTGCCTGAGAAGAAATGCTGCTGCTCTTCCCAGACATTTGGTTTTAAAGTTTAGGTGGAGCAGAAATCAAAGGTGTGTTACAATTATACCACTGCACTCCCCATGTACCCACCCCTGTACAGAATTACAGGATACAACCCCCCTCCAAAAAAAACAAAACAAAAAACCTACTAGTTTATTGTTCTGCATAACTACTGGTAAAATGTAGTGAAAAAAAAATGGATAAGTGTGCATGTGTGCGCGCATGTGTGGAAAAGGTTGCATTTGTAAGGGTAAAAAGTAAAGGAGAGGAAAAATTACATCCACATTGTAAGTAAAGTATTGTAGGAGAATGCCTTATAAAATGTGTGTCCATTGCAGTCTGAACAGCACATGGACAGGCATTCTAAACCAAAGGTGGGGAAATGATACTAAGAAAGGATT